>NC_079229.1:38997348-39099848 GCF_029633865.1 Lampris incognitus | reverse complement strand
TGATCACAGACTGACCCGTATGATCACACACCGACCCGTATGATCACAGACTGACCCGTATGATCACACACCGACCCGTATGATCACACACTGACCCGTATGATCACAGACTGGCCCGTATGATCACACACTGACCCGTATGATCACACACTGACCCGTATGATCACACACTGACCCGTATGATCACACACTGACCCGTATGATCACACACTGACCCGTATGATCACACACTGACCCGTATGATCACACACTGACCCGTATGATCACACACTGACCCGTATGATCACACACTGACCTGTATGATCACACACTGACCTGTATGATCACAGACTGACCTGTATGATCACACACTGACCCGTATGATCACACACTGACCCGTATGATCACAGACTGACCTGTATGATCACACACTGACCCGTATGATCACACACTGACCCGTATGATCACACACTGACCTGTATGATCACACACTGACCTGTATGATCACAGACTGACCTGTATGATCACACACTGACCTGTATGATCACACACTGACCCGTATGATCACACACTGACCCGTATGATCACACACTGACCCGTATGATCACACACTGACCCGTATGATCACACACTGACCCGTATGATCACAGACTGACCCGTATGATCACACACTGACCCGTATGATCACACACTGACCCGTATGATCACACACTGACCCGTATGATCACAGACTGACCCGTATGATCACACACTGACCCGTATGATCACACACTGACCCGTATGATCACAGACTGACCCGTATGATCACACACTGACCCGTATGCTCACACACTGACCTGTACGATCACAGACTGACCCGTATGCTCACACACTGACCCGTACGATCACACACTGACCCGTATGATCACACACTGACCCGTATGATCACACACTGACCTGTATGATCACACACTGACCTGTATGATCACACACTGACCTGTATGATCACACACTGACCTGTATGATCACACACTGACCCGTATGATCACACACTGACCCGTACGATCACACACTGACCCGTACGATCACACACTGACCCGTATGATCACACACTGACCCGTATGATCACACACTGACCCGTATGCTCACACACTGACCCGTATGATCACACACTGACCCGTAAGATCACAGACTGACCCGTACGATCACACACTGACCCGTATGCTCACACACTGACCCGTATGATCACACACTGACCCGTATCCTCACACACTGACCCTTACGATCACACACTGACCCATATGATCACACACTGACCCGTATGATCACACACTGACCCGTATGATCACACACTGACCCATATGATCACACACTGACCCGTATGCTCACACACTGACCCGTATGCTCACACACTGACCCGTATGATCACAGACTGACCCGTATGATCACACACTGACCCGTATGATCACACACTGACCCGTATGATCACACACTGACCCGTATGATCACACACTGACCCGTATGATCACAGACTGACCCGTATGATCACACACTGACCTGTATGATCACACACTGACCCGTATGATCACACACTGACCTGTATGATCACACACTGACCTGTATGATCACAGACTGACCCGTACGATCACACACTGACCCGTATGCTCACACACTGACCCGTATGCTCACACACTGACCCGTATGATCACACACTGACCCGTACGATCACACACTGACCCGTATGCTCACACACTGACCCGTATGATCACACACTGACCCGTGCGATCACACACTGACTTGTATGATCAAGCCAGCACACCTTTAATAGACTACTTCAACAATTACTTCCAACAGACAGTGAACTTCAGGACTCCTCAACATGGGACATTGTCTATAATAATGAGCCTGACACAAGCTGTTCTGCTCAACTGAAACAAGATTCTTTCAGCATATCTGATGACGGCCCTGAGAACACATGTAAATCCTTGGCTGACCTCTAGAACATGAAGAGTAACTGCTCCCATCTTCTTATTCATGTTGGCAGCCTGCTATAACACCATGACTCTTTATGCCTTTGTTTGGCCAACCTGGACTTTTAATGTGACAGGGCTAACTGAAACTTGGTTGACTAACGACAACGCTGATTTGTATGAATTTAACAACTATAAGCATACACTACCGTTCAAAAGTTTGGGATCACCCAAACAATTTTGTGTTTTCCATGAAAAGTCACACTTATTCACCACCATATGTTGTGAAATGAATAGAAAATAGAGTCAAGACATTGACAAGGTTAGAAATAATGATTTGTATTTGAAATAAGATTTTTTTTACATCAAACTTTGCTTTCGTCAAAGAATCCTCCATTTGCAGCAATTACAGCATTGCAGACCTTTGGCATTCTAGCTGTTAATTTGTTGAGGTAATCTGGAGAAATTGCACCCCACGCTTCCAGAAGCAGCTCCCACAAGTTGGATTGGTTGGATGGGCACTTCTTGCGTACCATACGGTCAAGCTGCTCCCACAACAGCTCAATGGGGTTCAGATCTGGTGACTGCGCTGGCCACTCCATTACCGATAGAATACCAGCTGCCTGCTTCTGCTCTAAATAGTTCTTGCACAATTTGGAGGTGTGTTTAGGGTCATTGTCCTGTTGTAGGATGAAATTGGCTCCAATCAAGCGCTGTCCACTGGGTATGGCATGGCGTTGCAAAATGGAGTGATAGCCTTCCTTATTCAGAATCCCTTTTACCCTGTACAAATCTCCCACCTTACCAGCACCAAAGCAACCCCAGACCATCACATTACCTCCACCATGCTTAACAGATGGCGTCAGGCATTCTTCCAGCATCTTTTCATTTGTTCTGCGTCTCACAAACGTTCTTCTTTGTGATCCAAACACCTCAAACTTGGATTCATCCGTCCACAACACTTTTTTCCAGTCTTCCTCTGTCCAACGTCTGTGTTCTTTTGCCCATCTTAATCTTTTTCTTTTATTGGTCAGTCTCAGATATGGCTTTTTCTTTGCCACTCTGCCCTGAAGCCCAGAATCCCGCAGCCGCCTCTTCACTGTAGATGTTGACACTGGTGTTTTGCGGGTACTATTTAATGAAGATGCCAGTTGGGGACCTGTGAGGCGTCTGTTTCTCAAACTAGAGACTCTAATGTACTTATCTTCTTGCTCAGTTGTGCAACGCGGCCTCCCACTTCTTTTTCTACTCTGGTTAGAGCCTGTTTGTGCTGTCCTCTGAAGGGAGTAGTACACACCCGTGTAGGAAATCTTCAATTTCTTAGCAATTTCTCGCATGGAATAGCCTTCATTTCTAAGAACAAGAATAGACTGTCGAGTTTCAGATGAAAGTTCTCTTTTTCTGGCCATTTTGAGCGTTTAATTGATCCCACAAATGTGATGCTCCAGAAACTCAATCTGCTCAAAGGAAGGTCAGTTTTGTAGCTTCTGTAACGAGCTAAACTGTTTTCGGATGTGTGAACATGATTGCACAAGGGTTTTCTAATCATCAATTAGCCTTCTGAGCCAATGAGCAAACACATTGTACCATTAGAACACTGGAGTGATAGTTGCTTGAAATGGGCCTCTATACACCTATGTAGATATTGCACCAAAAACCAGACATTTGCAGCTAGAATAGTCATTTACCACATTAGCAATGTATAGAGTGTATTTCTTTAAAGTTAAGACTAGTTTAAAGTTATCTTCATTGAACAGTACAGTGCTTTTCCTTCAAAAATATGGACATTTCAATGTGATCCCAAACTTTTGAACGGTAGTGTATATATATATATATATATCTCAACACGGATACAGGAAAAAAGATTTTAATACATTGCATAATAAATCTTTTTTATGTCTATATATATGTGTGTGTGTGTGTATATATATATATGTATGTATATGTGTGTGTGTGTGTGCATATATATATATACACATACACACACACACACATATATAGCGGGGGTTTTTGGGAAATCGTCAATGGTGTTGATAAAAGTGCTCAACTAATGAGGAGTGGAATATCAATACAGATGTAGGGAAAAAAAAGTTTTTCTACATAGCCGTACGAGCTTGTTTCATGCGTCGCACACTCATCAGCTAATAATGTGATTCAACAAAGAAACACACAGTACACGTTGCCCTGCGTCACACCCCTACTTTCGGTGGAGAGCAACCAACGAGAGGAGAAAACATTTGAACTATTGCAACCAATGGGGTAGGTAGTTACGATGCACAGCAACCAATGGTGGGGTAGAAAACATTACAACCAATGGGATAAGGGGCTGGGGCTCATTTTGAACAAGCATTTAAATGACCAGGACACTGTTGAAATAGCCTACATTTAGAATATAACAGGATAACATCAAATGGGGTAATTTATGTATATCATATAGTGGGGTGGTATTGGGGCACAGTTGGAAGGGCAGACAGTTAAAATATAAAAAAATACTTTCATTCATTCATCTTCAACCACTTCTCCGGGGTCGGGTCACGGTGGCAGCAAACTAAGTAGGGCACTCCAGATGTCCCTCTCCCCAGCAACACCCTCCAGCTCCTCCTGGGGGATCCCAAGGTGTTCCCAGGCCAGATTGGACATGTAGTCCCTCCACCAAGTTCTGTGTCTACCCCGGGGTCTCCTCCCAGCTGGCCGTGCCTGGTAAACCTCCAAAGGAAGGCGTCCAGGAGGCATCCTAATCAGATGTCCAAACCACCTCAACTGGCTCCTTTTGACGTGAAGGAGCAGCGGCTCTACTCCAAGCTCCCTCCGGATGTCCGAGCTCCTCACCCTATCTCTAAGGCTGAGCCTAGCCATCCTACGGAGGAAACTCATTTTAACCACTTGTATCCGCGATCTCACCCTTTCAGTCACTACCCAAAGCTCAGGACCATAGGTGAGTGTTGAAACGAAGATTGACTGGTAAACTGAGAGCTTTGCCTTCCAGCTCAGCTCTTTCTTCACCACAATGGTCCAGTACAGTGTCCACATTACTGCTGATGCTGCATAATCCACCAGTCAATCTCCCGCTCCATCCTACCCTCACTCGTGAACAACATCCCGAGATACTTGAACTTCTTCACTTGAGGCAACACCTCATCCCCAACCCGGAGGAAGCAATCCACCATTTTCCGGTAGAGAACCATGGCCTAAGACTTGGAAGTGCTGACTCTCCTCCCAGCCATTTCACACTCAGCTGCAAACTGCCCCAGTGCACACTGGAGGTCGTGTTCTGATCAGGCCAACAAAACCACATCATCTGCGAAGAACAGAGATGCAATTCTGAGGTTCCTAAAACGGACACACTCCTCACTTTGGCTGCGCCTTGAGATCCTGTCCATGAATATCACAAACAGAATCGGCGACAAAGGACAACCTTGGTGGAGTCCGACACCTACCAAAAATCTGTTCGACTTTGTGCCGAGAATGCAGACACAGCTCTCACTTTGGTTATACAAGGACCAGATGGCTTGTTAAAAAATACAACATCTAATAAATGCCAAATGTGTATCATCTAATGGGCAGGGTGGGGTGGGGGGGAATAACTAAAACATTTTACCCATAGTTACAAAGAAGATTTTTTTTTCAGTGTCTACAGCTGGTGGCCAACTCGTCTCCACTATTCAAGGTAGGCATATCAGGTCTGCAAATAACACAACATTTCTCTGCCAAGCTTTGCCCCAAGCCATCAATTCAGAAGGATACTCAGCAGGGGCATAACCCAGCCACTGAGGATGCACAAGCCAGTGCATCCTTAGTGCCGGTCCCAAGCTCGGACAAATGGGGAGGGTTGCGTCAGGAAGGGCATCCGGCGTAAAATCTTTGCCAAATCAAATATGCGGATCATAAATAAGACTTACATACCGGATCAGTCGAGGCCCGGGTTACCAACGACCGCCACCGGTACTGTTAACCAGCAGGGTGTCGGTGGAAACTATGCTACTGTTGGGCGAAGGAGAAGGAGAGGGGGAAAGCATGTCCAGAGGCAGCTAGAGAGGAGGAAGGGTAGGCATGTGGAGGTGAGAGTTGGAACTTTGAATGTTGGCACTATGACTGGTAAAGGGAGAGAGCTGGCTGACATGATGGAAAGAAGAAAGGTAGGCATACTGTGTGTGCAAGAGACCAGGTGGAAGGGGAGTAAGGCCTGGAGTATCGGAGGTGGGTTCAAACTCTTCTACCATGGTGTGAATGGGAGGAGTAATGGGGTAGGGGTAATTCTGAAGGAAGAGTATGTCAAGAGCGTGCTGGAGGTGAAGAGAGTGTCAGACAGAGTGAGGAGTGTGAAGCTGGAAATTGAAGGTTTATTGCTGAATGTTATCAGCGCATATGCCCCGCAAGTTGGGTGTGAGATGGATGAAAAAGAAGAATTCTGGAATGAGTTGGACGACATGGTGGAGAGGGTACCCAAGGAGGAGAGAGTGGTGATTGGAGCGGACTTCAATGGACATGTTGGTGAAGGGAACAGAGGTGATGAGGAGGTGATGGGAAGGTATGGAGTCAAGAAGAGAAATGTGGAAGGACAGATGGTGGTCGATTTTGCGAAAAGGATGGAAATGGCTGTGGTGAATACATATTTCAAGAAGAGGGAGGAACACAGGGTGACGTACAAGAGTGGAGGAAAGTGCACACAGGTGGACTATATCTTATGTAGAAGGCGCCATCTGAAAGGGATTGGAGACTGCAAGGTGGTGACAGGGGAGAACGTAGCTAGGCAGCATCGGATGGTGGTCTGTAGGATGACTTTGGAGACCAAGAAGAGGAAGCGAGTGAAGACACAGCCGAAGATCAAATGGTGGAAGTTGAAGAAGGAAGACTGTTGTGTGGAGTTCAGGCAGGAGTTAAGACAGGCACTGGGTGTTAGTGAAGAGTTGCCAGATGGCTGGAAAACCACTGCAGAAATAGTGAGGGAGACAGCTAGGAAGGTACTTGGTGTGTCATCAGGACAGAGGAAGGAAGACAAGGAGACTTGGGGGTGGAATGAGGAAGTAGAGCAAATTATACAGAGGAAAAGGTTGGCAAAGAAGAAGTGGGATAGTAAGAGAGATGAAGAAAGTAGACAGGAGTACAAGGAGATGCAGCGTAAAGCAAAGAGAGAGGTGGCAAAGGCAAAGGAAAAGGCGTATGGTGAGTTGTATGACAGATTAGACACTAAGGAAGGAGAAAAGGACTTGTACCGATTGGCTAGACAGAGGGACCAAGCTGCAAAGGATGTGCAGCAAGTTAGGGCGATCAAGGATAGAGATGGAAATGTGCTGACAAGCGAGGAGAGTGTGCTAAGAAGGTGGAAGGAATACTTTGAGGGGCTGATGAATGAAGAAAATGAGAGAGAGAGAAGGTAGGATGATGTAGGGATAGTGAATCAGGAAGTTCAGCGGATTAGCAAGGAGGAAATGAGGGCAGCTATGAAGAGGATGAAGAGTGGAAAGGCAGTTGGTCCTGATGACATACCTGTGGAGGCATGGAGATGTTTAGGAGAGATGGCAGTGGAGTTTTTAACTAGATTGTTTAACACAATCCTGGAAAGTGAGAGGATGCCTGAGGAGTGGAGAAGAAGCATAATGGTACCGATTTTCAAGAACAAGGGCGATGTGCAGAACTCTAACAACTACAGAGGTATAAAGTTGATCAGCCACAGCATGAAGATTTGGGAAAGAGTAATAAAAGCTAGGTTAAGAGGAGAGGTGACGATCAGTGAGCAGCAGTATGGTTTCATGCCATGAAAGAGCACCACAGATGCGATGTTTGCTTTGAGAATGTTGATTGAGAAGTATAGAGAAGGCCAGAAAGAGTTGCATTGTGTCTTTGTAGATTTAGAGAAAGCTTATGACAGAGTGCCGAGAGAGGAGGTGTGGTATTGTATGAGGAAGTCAGAAGTTGCAGAGAAGTATGTAGGAGTGGTGCAGGATACATATGAGGGAAGTGTGACAATGGTGAGGTGTGCGGTTGGAATGACAGATGGGTTCAAGGTGGAGGTGGGATTACATCAAGGATCGGCTCTTAGCCCTTTCTTGTTTGCAATGGTGATGGACAGGTTGACGGACAAGATCAGGCAGGAGTCTCCATGGACGATGATGTTCGCGGATGACATTGTGATCTGTAGTGAGAGTAGGGTGCAGGTTGAGGAGAGCCGGGAGAGGTGGAGGTATGCACTGGAGAGAAGAGGAATGAAAGTCAGTAGGAGCAAGACGGAATACCTATGCGTGAATGAGAGAGAGGACAGTGGAATGGTCAGGATGCAAGGAGTGGAGGTGACAAAGGCATTTGAGTTTAAATACTTGGGGTCAACTGTCCAAAGTAACGGGGAGTGCAGTAGAGAGGTGAAAAAGAGAGTGCAGGCAGGTTGGAGTGGGTGGAGAAGTGTGTCAGGAGTGATTTGCGACAGAAGGGTACAAGCAAGAGTTAAAGGGAAGGTTTACCAGATGGTAGTGTGACCAGCTATGTTATATGGTTTGGAGACAGTGGCACTGACGAAAAGACAGGAGGAGGAGCTGGAGGTGGCAGAGTTGAAGATGCTAAGATTTTCACTGGGAGTGATGAAGAAAGACAGGATTAGGAACGATTATATTAGAGGGACAGCTCAGGTTGGACGGTTTGGAGACAAAGCAAGAGAGGCAAGATTGAGATGGCTTGGACATGTGTGGAGGAGAGATGCTGAGTATATTGGGAGAAGGATGCTGAATTTGGAGCTGCCAGGGAAGAGGAGAAGAGAAAGGCCAAAGAGGAGGGTTATGGATGTGGTGAGGGAAGACATGCAGGTGGCTGTTGTGACAGAGTAGGACGCAGAAGACAGGAAGAAATGGAAACGGATGATCCGCTGTGGCGACCCCTAACGGGAGCAGCCGAAAGTAGTAGTAGTAGACTCAGCAGGGGCATGGTCAGGGCTGGCTGCAGCTGCATGCAAAATGTTCAGCGGGTTCTTTCGTCCCACAGCGCAGGCATCATGATCAAGGCACGGACCCCCTCGGCGCAGCCAAACACCACCAACTGCAAACGCCGTGCTGGGGCATCATGTCCTCTTGAGGGGGGATGCCGGACAGAGGGAGTCATCTGCCAGGTATCGGTGAAAGGAGAGGGCAACTGCAATGTGGACACTTGCGTTGGACTAACAGAGGGCCCTTTTAAAGTTGGGTTTGACGCCCATGTGAGTGCTTCAGAAATGAGCATGCAAGAAATGCAGCATCCTTGAGGCGACACATGTGGTCATTGGTAGACAAGAACATTGGTTGCTCTATTTCATGAAAGGTCCTTGCAGGGAGCAATGCATATTGAGTTGCGGGCAGGTGACGTAACCTGTGCTTGGCAGAGAAATATTTTGTTATTTGCAGACCTGATATGGCCACCTTGAATAGTAGAAACGAATTGGTCACCAGCTGTAGACACCGAAAAAATATCTCCTTTATAATTACAAGTAAAATTTCTTTATTACCCCCCCCATTAGATGATACACGTGACATTTATTAAATGTTGTATTTTTATACTTTAACTGCCTGCCCTTCCAACTGTGCCCCAACACCACCCCACTATATGATACACATAAATTACCCCATTTGACGTTATATTGTTATATTCTAAACGTGGGCTATTTCAACAGTGTCCTGGTCACTTAAATGCTTTTTCAAAATGAGCCCCAGGCCCTTACCCCAACAGTTAACAGCAACAGTTAAAAGCATTAAGCGGTAAGTTTTTGGCTGCTATGAAAATCATGGACAAGCAACAACAAGAAATTGCTCAGCTAAAACAATCGTTCCAAGACCAACAGGGCAAACAAAGCCTTGTCGAGGACTTCTTGAGGATGAAGGAAATTAAAGCCCTAAGGAAGCTGAGCAATGACCGGGATGATAAAATCGTCCTTCTAGATGACCGCGTGGATGACTTGGAACAATACATGAGGATGAATGATGTTACTGTCTGTGGTTTGGAGGTTAAACAGCAGCACACCACGGTACTGAGACCAGATCTATAAAGCCGAGAACCCAACGAACAGGAAGTGATCTCCATGGAGAACCAGGTGACCGCTTTCCTGCGAGACAAGGGAGTTGTGATAGACGATAACAACATGGAAGCATGTCACCTTCTCCCTAGGAAAAACAGTCAGGATAAACTGGCCATAATCAGATTATAAAACTCAAGGTTACACTACTCAAGCAAAGAAGACTGTTGAAAGGCACAAACGTTTTCTTAAATGAGCATCTGACAAAAAGAAATGCGGAAATTGCCAGAAAAGCTCAACATCTAAAACAAATGGGAAAGGTACAAGATCCATGGACTGCAAACTGTAAAATCTTCATAAAGCTAAAAGGATCCCCAGAGGAGGCAAAAGAGCTGGTCATCAGAGATGAGAAGCATCTTGACAAGTTTCAGTGAGTACTACACAACACAGAAGAGCTCAACACACCAATCAATACAACACACAAAGTAAAACATTCCACACAACCATGAGCACACCAGACAGCAGTGTTTCATCTCCAGCTGGAGACATTGATGATCAGCTAACAGCAAGGATTAGACAACATGGAAAAAAGGAATTAAAGACATTCTAATATTCTGAACACAAGTCACAAGATATGGAAAATGATATCGACCCAGAAAATAACTTCAACATGATGGTCAACTCAGATCATAACGTTTCAATTATCCACATTCACAGCAGAAGCCTAATGCCAACTTCCTAAACATCACTGAACATCTAAGTCACTTCAAGAACCCAGTCAACATAACATCTGTATCTGACACACGGATTACACTGACAAAGCTGTTGGCTTTGAGTTAGCCGGATACGAACTGTCTCATAAGAACAGGAGGAACTAAAATGGAGGGGGTGCTTTGCATGTGAGCAACAGCCTCTATTACAAGGTAGTAGAAGTTATGTCAACAGCTGTCGATGATGTGCTGGAATGTATCACAATTGAAATCTGAATGGAGAAAAATGTAATGTGACCACATATCGTCCAAAGCGTTGGTGGCCAAAACTCTCAACAAGGTGTCTAATTCCAATTCATCTTTCACCGATTGGTAGCTCCAAAGCTCTGCCTACTACTGATCACTTCCACCAGACGCTTAAATTTGGTTTCATACATATCAGATCACTGTCTACCAAAGCCTTACTAATAAATGATCTGATTCTTGAACATAGTTTTGATATGATTGGGTTATGTGAAACATGGCTGAAACCAAATGTTTTCCTTCCCTTAAATGAAGCTTCCCCACCTGACTATACTTATGCCCATGTAGCTTGGGCAAATAAACAAGGTGGGGGTGTTGCCTTAATATATAAATCTATTTTCAATCTGACTTCTAGACTTGAATCTAAATTCCAGTCTTTTGAGTCTCTTATTCTTGGTCCATCTCCCTCAGCCATGAATAGACTCAGCTCAGTCCAAATTGTGATACTCTATCGGCCTCCTGGCTGTTACTCATTATTTCTTGAAGAATTTGGAGAATTTGTCTCAGGCCTTGTTACTCACTCTGATGAGATTCTATTTCGAGGTGATTTCAATATTCATCTGAAAGAGGCTGCTGATCCTCTAAGTAAAGCCTTTCTGGCACTAGTTGATGCTTTTGGGTTCACTCAGTTTGTTCAAGAGTCGACTCATTGCATTGTTATTCTGTGTACTGAACGCAGAATAACAACACTACAACACAACTCTCTCAGTGTACTGAACACAGAATAACAACACTACAACACAACTCTCTCAGTGTACTGAACACAGAATAACAACACTACAACACAACTCTCTCGGTATACTGAACATAGAATAACAACACTACAACACTACAACACAACTCTCTCAGTGTACTGAACACAGAATAACAACACTACAACACAACTCTCTCAGTGTACTGAACACAGAATAACAACACTACAACACAACTCTCTCAGTATACTGAACATAGAATAACAACACTACAACACTACAACACAACTCTCTCAGTGTACTGAACACAGAATAACAACACTACAACACAACTCTCTCAGTGTACTGAACATAGAATAACAACACTACAACACAACTCTCTCAGTGTACTGAACATAGAATAACAACACTACAACACAACTCTCTCAGTGTACTGAACATAGAATAACAACACAACTCTCTGTGAACTGAACATAGAATAACAACACTACAACACAACCCTCTCAGTGTACTAAACACAGAATAACAACACTACAACACAACTCTCTCAGTGTACTGAACATAGAGTAACAACACTACAACACAACTCTCTCAGTGTACTGAACATAGAATAACGCTACAACACAACTCTCTCAGTGTACTGAACATAGAATAACAACATTACAACACAACTCTCTCAGTGTACTGAACATAGGATAACAACACTACAACACAACTCTCTCAGTGTACTGAACATAGAATAACAACACTACAACACAACCCTCTCAGTGTGCTTAACATAGAATAGCAACACTACAACACAACAATCTTCACATACATACACAAGGACTGACTTATACAGGTGAAATAAGAGGAGATAAGGTGCAATGGTGCACCTTATCACAAAACCTTTAAATAAAAACCATCACTCCATCAATCGATCAACCAACCTCTGGCCAACCCCCACCATTCTCCCTCGTTCAGCCACCCTGCCCAACCAGTCCTGCCACTCCTCACTGTCCTCCTGCCCTCAGCCTCGACCAGCCATCTCCCCTCTCACTCCACCTCCATCCCCGCTACCCATTCAATAGATCTGTGAGTGTGTATGTGTGTGTATAAGTGTGTGTGTGTGTGTGTGTGTGTGTGTGTGTGTGTGTGTGTGTGTGTGTGTGTGTGTGTGTGTGTGTGTGCGCGCTTTACCCTGTGAGCTGCTGATGACTTTGTTCTTCATCTTGGCTCCTCCTGAAACATTTCAGTAAATTAATCAGAAAAACAGCATGAAAATTACAAAATTACAAAGTCCAGTAAAAACAAAGTAAGGCGGGTCAGAGGTTACCGTGTGTCCGCGTATGTGTCTGTGTCTCTTACCGTATCTCTGTATGTTGTCTCCTCTCACACCTTCAGTCAATCAGAGACTCAGTACCACAGCCACCATTACTCATGAACCAGTCACATGTCAGCATGTCTGTTGGAGACACACAGACAGAAACAAAGTCAGTTCATCACTCTATGTGGGAAAGGAGTAGTCAGTAGTTTTCTGAGTTTACCATTGAGAGGTTGTTGGTTCAATTTCCTCCCTCTGACCCGTTTTCTTTTAAACTTGAAACTAAACGAGAAGAATCTGGTTCCTTTTGCTAATGACCACTCTGTCCCCTATAACAACACAGAAAAGCCAGACTGAGATTCAGCTTGATGACTTTTCTTCAATTAGTCTGATATCTAAGCGTCATGGCAACAAACACGCAGTCAAATTCCTGTGTTTTCAAAACTTAATTGGCATATAAACCAAAGGCTGAGTTTTAGGATGCTAAACATTCAAAATCATTTCCACAGCGGTGAACATCTTGCTCATCACACAAAACAGACTGTCAGTAACTCAACACGAGTCAAACACCAAACGTTCATACAAGCTACGTGTCTGGTAAACAGTCTCCTGTGTTTGTTGAATGACACAATGGTTTATACATCTGTCAGTATCTATATCCCCATCAGCCTGGTACATCTGTCAGTCTCTATATCTCTATCAGCCTGGTACATCTGTCAGTATCTATATCCCCATCAGCCTGGTACATCTGTCAGTCTCTATATCTCTATCAGCCTGGTACATCTGTCAGTATCTATATCCCCATCAGCCTGGTACATCTGTCAGTATCTATATCCCCATCAGCCTGGTACATCTGTCAGTATCTATATCCCCATCAGCCTGGTACATCTGTCAGTATCTATATCCCCATCAGCCTGGTACATCTGTCAGTATCTATATCCCCATCAGCCTGGTACATCTGTCAGTATCTATATCCCCATAAGCCTGGTACATCTGTCAGTCTCTAGATCTCTATCAGCCTGGTACATCTGTCAGTATCTATATCTCTATCAGCCTGGTACATCTGTCAGTCTCTATATCCCCATCAGCCTGGTACATCTGTCAGTATCTATATCCCCATCAGCCTGGTACATCTGTCAGTCTCTATATCCCCATCAGCCTGGTACATCTGTCAGTATCTATATCTCTATCGGCCTGGTACATCTGTCAGTATCTATATCCCCATCAGCCTGGTACATCTGTCAGTCTCTATATCTCTATCAGCCTGGTCCATCTGTCAGTATCTATATCCCCATCAGCCTGGTACATCTGTCAGTATCTATATCTCTATCAGCCTGGTACATCTGTCAGTATCTATATCTCTATCAGCCTGGTACATCTGTCAGTATCTATATCCCCATCAGCTTGGTACATCTGTCAGTATCTATATCTCTATCAGCCTGGTACATCTGTCAGTCTCTATATCTCTATCAGCCTGGTACATCTGTCAGTATCTATATCTCTATCAGCCTGGTACATCTGTCAGTATCTATATCCCCATCAGCCTGGTACATCTGTCAGTATCTATATCTCTATCAGCCTGGTACATCTGTCAGTATCTATATCCCCATCAGCCTGGTACATCTGTCAGTATCTATATCTCTATCAGCCTGGTACATCTGTCAGTATCTATATCTCTATCAGCCTGGTACATCTGTCAGTCTCTATATCCCCATCAGCCTGGTACATCTGTCAGTATCTATATCCCCATCAGCCTGGTACATCTGTCAGTATCTATATCTCTATCAGCCTGGTACATCTGTCAGTATCTATATCCCCATCAGCTTGGTACATCTGTCAGTATCTATATCTCTATCAGCCTGGTACATCTGTCAGTATCTATATCTCTATCAGCCTGGTACATCTGTCAATCTCTATATCCCCATCAGCCTGGTACATCTGTCAGTATCTATATCCCCATCAGCCTGGTACATCTGTCAGTATCTATATCCCCATCAGCCTGGTACATCTGTCAGTATCTATATCCCCATCAGCCTGGTACATCTGTCAGTCTCTAGATCTCTATCAGCCTGGTACATCTGTCAGTATCTATATCTCTATCAGCCTGGTACATCTGTCAGTATCTATATCCCCATCAGCCTGGTACATCTGTCAGTATCTATATCTCTATCAGCTTGGTACATCTGTCAGTATCTATATCTCTATCAGCCTGGTACATCTGTCAGTATCTATATCCCCATCAGCTTGGTACATCTGTCAGTATCTACATCTCTATCAGCCTGGTACATCTGTCAGTCTCTATATCTCTATCAGCCTGGTACATCTGTCAGTATCTATATCTCTATCAGCCTGGTACATCTGTCAGTATCTATATCCCCATCAGCCTGGTACATCTGTCAGTCTCTATATCCCCATCAGCCTGGTACATCTGTCAGTATCTATATCTCTATCAGCCTGGTACATCTGTCAGTATCTATATCTCTATCAGCCTGGTACATCTGTCAGTATCTATATCCCCATCAGCCTGGTATATCTGTCAGTCTCTATATCTCTATCAGCCTGGTACATCTGTCAGTATCTATATCCCCATCAGCCTAGTACATCTGTCAGTCTCTATATCCCCATCAGCCTGGTACATCTGTCAGTATCTATATCCCCATCAGCTTGGTACATCTGTCAGTATCTATATCTCTATCAGCCTGGTACATCTGTCAGTATCTATATCTCTATCAGCCTGGTACATCTGTCAATCTCTATATCCCCATCAGCCTGGTACATCTGTCAGTATCTATATCCCCATCAGCCTGGTACATCTGTCAGTCTCTATATCCCCATCAGCCTGGTACATCTGTCAGTCTCTATATCCCCATCAGCCTGGTACATCTGTCAGTCTCTATATCCCCATCAGCCTGGTACATCTGTCAGTATCTATATCTCTATCAGCCTGGTACATCTGTCAGTATCTATATCTCTATCAGCCTGGTACATCTGTCAGTATCTATATCCCCATCAGCCTGGTACATCTGTCAGTCTCTATATCTCTATCAGCCTGGTACATCTGTCAGTATCTATATCCCCATCAGCCTGGTACATCTGTCAGTCTCTATATCCCCATCAGCCTGGTACATCTGTCAGTATCTATATCTCTATCAGCCTGGTACATCTGTCAGTATCTATATCCCCATCAGCCTGGTACATCTGTCAGTATCTATATCTCTATCAGCCTGGTACATCTGTCAGTATCTATATCTCTATCAGCCTGGTACATCTGTCAGTATCTATATCCCCATCAGCTTGGTACATCTGTCAGTATCTATATCTCTATCAGCCTGGTACATCTGTCAGTATCTATATCTCTATCAGCCTGGTACATCTGTCAGTATCTACATCCCCATCAGCCTGGTACATCTGTCAGTCTCTATATCCCCATCAGCCTGGTACATCTGTCAGTATCTATATCTCTATCAGCCTGGTACATCTGTCAGTATCTATATCTCTATCAGCCTGGTACATCTGTCAGTCTCTATATCCCCATCAGCCTGGTACATCTGTCAGTATCTATATCCCCATCAGCCTGGTACATCTTTAAGTATTTATATCTCTATCAGCCTGGTACATCTGTCAGTATCTATATCCCCATCAGCCTGGTACATCTGTCAGTATCTATATCCCCATCAGCCTGGTACATCTGTCAGTATCTATATCCCTATCAGCCTGGTACATCTGTCAGTCTCTATATCTTCATCAGCTTAGTACATCTGTCAGTATCTATATCCCCATCAGCCTGGTACATCTGTCAGTATCTATATCCCCATCAGCCTGGTACATCTGTCAGTCTCTATATCTCTATCAGCCTGTTACATCTGTCAGTATCTATATCCCCATCAGCCTGGTACATCTGTCAGTATCTATATCCCCATCAGCCTGGTACATCTGTCAGTCTCTAGATCTCTTATCAGCCTGGTACATCTGTCAGTATCTATATCTCTATCAGCCTGGTACATCTGTCAGTCTCTATATCTTTATCAGCCTGGTACATCTGTCAGTATCTATATCCCCATCAGCCTGGTACATCTGTCAGTATCTATATCCCCATCAGCCTGGTACATCTGTCAGTATCTATATCTCTATCAGCCTGGTACATCTGTCAGTATCTATATCCCCATCAGCCTGGTACATCTGTCAGTATCTATATCTCTATCAGCCTGGTACATCTGTCAGTATCTATATCCCCATCAGCCTGGTACATCTGTCAGTATCTATATCTCTATCAGCCTGGTACATCTGTCAGTATCTATATCCCCATCAGCCTGGTACATCTGTCAGTATCTATATCTCTATCAGCCTGGTACATCTGTCAGTATCTATATCTCTATCAGCCTGGTACATCTGTCAGTATCTATATCCCCATCAGCTTGGTACATCTGTCAGTATCTATATCCCCATCAGCCTGGTACATCTGTCAGTCTCTAGATCTCTATCAGCCTGGTACATCTGTCAGTATCTATATCTCTATCAGCCTGGTACATCTGTCAGTATCTATATCCCCATCAGCCTGGTACATCTGTCAGTATCTATATCCCCATCAGCCTGGTACATCTGTCAGTATCTATATCCCCATCAGCTTGGTACATCTGTCAGTATCTATATCCCCATCAGCCTGGTACATCTGTCAGTATCTATATCCCCATCAGCCTGGTACATCTGTCAGTCTCTAGATCTCTATCAGCCTGGTACATCTGTCAGTATCTATATCTCTATCAGCCTGGTACATCTGTCAGTCTCTATATCTCTATCAGCCTGGTACATCTGTCAGTATCTATATCCCCATCAGCCTGGTACATCTGTCAGTATCTATATCCCCATCAGCCTGGTACATCTGTCAGTATCTATATCCCCATCAGCCTGGTACATCTGTCAGTCTCTATATATCTAACGTTAGGAGACACGTTAGGAGACACGACTAAAAACAACCACACCATGGACAAAACAGTCAGACACGTTAGGAGACACGACTAAAAACAACCACACCACGGACAAAACAGCCAGACACGTTAGGAGACACGACTAAAAACAACCACACCATGGACAAAACAGTCAGACACGTTAGGAGACACGACTAAAAACAACCACACCACGGACAAAACAGTCAGACACGTTAGGAGACACGACTAATAACAGCCACACCATGGACAAAACAGTCAGACACGTTAGGAGACACGACTAAAAACAACCACACCACGGACAAAACAGTCAGACACGTTAGGAGACACGACTAAAAACAACCACACCACGGACAAAACAGTCAGACACGTTAGGAGACACGACTAAAAACAACCACACCATGGACAAAACAGTCAGACACGTTAGGAGACACGACTAAAAACAACCACACCATGGACAAAACAGCCAGACACGTTAGGAGACACGACTAAAAACAACCACACCATGGACAAAACAGTCAGACACGTTAGGAGACACGACTAATAACAGCCACACCATGGACAAAACAGTCAGACACGTTAGGAGACACGACTAAAAACAACCACACCACGGACAAAACAGTCAGACACGTTAGGAGACACGACTAAAAACAACCACACCACGGACAAAACAGTCAGACACGTTAGGAGACACGACTAAAAACAACCACACCATGGACAAAACAGTCAGACACGTTAGGAGACACGACTAAAAACAGCCACACCACGGACAAAACAGTCAGACACGTTAGGAGACACGACTAAAAACAACCACACCACGGACAAAACTGCCACAGACGTTAGGAGACACGACTAAAAACAACCACACCATGGACAAAACAGTCAGACACGTTAGGAGACACGACTAAAAACAACCACACCATGGACAAAACAGTCAGACACGTTAGGAGACACGACTAAAAACAACCACACCATGGACAAAAACAGTCAGACACGTTAGGAGACACGACTAAAAACAACCACACCATGGACAAAACAGTCAGACACGTTAGGAGACACGACTAAAAACAACCACACCACGGACAAAACAGTCAGACACGTTAGGAGACACGACTAAAAACAACCACACCATGGACAAAACAGTCAGACACGTTAGGAGACACGACTAATAACAGCCACACCATGGACAAAACAGTCAGACACGTTAGGAGACACGACTAAAAACAACCACACCACGGACAAAACAGTCAGACACGTTAGGAGACACGACTAAAAACAACCACACCACGGACAAAACAGTCAGACACGTTAGGAGACACGACTAAAAACAACCACACCATGGACAAAACAGTCAGACACGTTAGGAGACACGACTAAAAACAGCCACACCACGGACAAAACAGTCAGACACGTTAGGAGACACGACTAAAAACAACCACACCACGGACAAAACTGCCACAGACGTTAGGAGACACGACTAAAAACAACCACACCATGGACAAAACAGTCAGACACGTTAGGAGACACGACTAAAAACAACCACACCATGGACAAAACAGTCAGACACGTTAGGAGACACGACTAAAAACAACCACACCATGGACAAAAACAGTCAGACACGTTAGGAGACACGACTAAAAACAACCACACCATGGACAAAACAGTCAGACACGTTAGGAGACACGACTAAAAACAACCACACCACGGACAAAACAGTCAGACACGTTAGGAGACACGACTAAAAACAACCACACCATGGACAAAACAGTCAGACACGTTAGGAGACACGACTAAAAACAACCACACCATGGACAAAACTGCCACAGACGTTAGGAGACACGACTAAAAACAACCACACCATGGACAAAACAGTCAGACACGTTAGGAGACACGACTAAAAACAACCACACCACGGACAAAACAGTCAGACACGTTAGGAGACACGACTAAAAACAACCACACCATGGACAAAACAGTCAGACACGTTAGGAGACACGACTAAAAACAGCCACACCACGGACAAAACAGTCAGACACGTTAGGAGACACGACTAAAAACAACCACACCACGGACAAAACTGCCACAGACGTTAGGAGACACGACTAAAAACAACCACACCATGGACAAAACAGTCAGACACGTTAGGAGACACGACTAAAAACAACCACACCATGGACAAAACAGTCAGACACGTTAGGAGACACGACTAATAACATCCACACCATGGACAAAACAGTCAGACACGTTAGGAGACACGACTAAAAACAACCACACCATGGACAAAACAGCCAGACACGTTAGGAGACACGACTAAAAACAACCACACCACGGACAAAACAGTCAGACACGTTAGGAGACACGACTAAACACATCCACACCACGGACAAAACAGTCAGACACGTTAGGAGACACGACTAAAAACAACCACACCACGGACAAAACTGCCACAGACGTTAGGAGACACGACTAAAAACAACCACACCATGGACAAAACAGTCAGACACGTTAGGAGACACGACTAAAAACAACCACACCACGGACAAAACAGTCAGACACGTTAGGAGACACGACTAATAACAACCACACCACGGACAAAACAGTCAGACACGTTAGGAGACACGACTAAAAACATCCACACCACGGACAAAACAGTCAGACACGTTAGGAGACACGACTAAAAACAACCACACCACGGACAAAACAGCCAGACACGTTAGGAGACACGACTAAAAACAACCACACCATGGACAAAACAGTCAGACACGTTAGGAGACACGACTAAAAACAACCACACCATGGACAAAACAGTCAGACACGTTAGGAGACACGACTAAAAACAACCACACCACGGACAAAACAGTCAGACACGTTAGGAGACACGACTAAAAACAACCACACCATGGACAAAACAGTCAGACACGTTAGGAGACACGACTAAAAACAACCACACCACGGACAAAACTGCCACAGACGTTAGGAGACACGACTAAAAACAACCACACCATGGACAAAACAGTCAGACACGTTAGGAGACACGACTAAAAACAACCACACCATGGACAAAACAGCCAGACACGTTAGGAGACACGACTAAAAACAACCACACCACGGACAAAACAGTCAGACACGTTAGGAGACACGACTAATAACAACCACACCACGGACAAAACAGTCAGACACGTTAGGAGACACGACTAAAAACAACCACACCATGGACAAAACACCCAGACACGTTAGGAGACACGACTAAAAACAACCCCACGGACAAAACAGTCAGACACGTTAGGAGACACGACTAAAAACATCCACACCATGGACAAAACAGTCAGACACGTTAGGAGACACGACTAAAAACAACCACACCACGGACAAAACAGTCAGACACGTTAGGAGACACGACTAAAAACAACCACACCATGGACAAAACTGCCACAGACGTTAGGAGACACGACTAAAAACAACCACACCATGGACAAAACAGTCAGACACGTTAGGAGACACGACTAAAAACAACCACACCATGGACAAAACTGCCACAGACGTTAGGAGACACGACTAAAAACAACCACACCATGGACAAAAACAGTCAGACACGTTAGGAGACACGACTAAAAACAACCACACCACGGACAAAACAGTCAGACACGTTAGGAGACACGACTAAAAACAACCACACCATGGACAAAACTGTCAGACACGTTAGGAGACACGACTAAAAACAACCACAACACGGACAAAACAGTCAGACACGTTAGGAGACACGACTAAAAACAACCACACCATGGACAAAACAGTCAGACACGTTAGGAGACACGACTAAAAACAACCACACCATGGACAAAACAGTCAGACACGTTAGGAGACACGACTAAACACATCCACACCACGGACAAAACAGTCAGACACGTTAGGAGACACGACTAAAAACAACCACACCACGGACAAAACAGTCAGACACGTTAGGAGACACGACTAAAAACAACCACACCATGGACAAAACAGTCAGACACGTTAGGAGACATGACTAAAAACAACCACACCACGGACAAAACAGTCAGACACGTTAGGAGACACGACTAATAACAACCACACCACGGACAAAACAGTCAGACACGTTAGGAGACACGACTAAAAACATCCACACCACGGACAAAACAGTCAGACACGTTAGGAGACACGACTAAAAACAACCACACCACGGACAAAACAGCCAGACACGTTAGGAGACACGACTAAAAACAACCACACCATGGACAAAACAGTCAGACACGTTAGGAGACACGACTAAAAACAACCACACCACGGACAAAACAGCCAGACACGTTAGGAGACACGACTAAAAACAACCACACCATGGACAAAACAGTCAGACACGTTAGGAGACACGACTAAAAACAACCACACCACGGACAAAACAGTCAGACACGTTAGGAGACACGACTAAAAACAACCACACCATGGACAAAACAGCCAGACACGTTAGGAGACACGACTAAAAACAACCACACCACGGACAAAACAGTCAGACACGTTAGGAGACACGACTAAAAACAACCACACCACGGACAAAACAGTCAGACACGTTAGGAGACACGACTAATAACAACCACACCATGGACAAAACAGTCAGACACGTTAGGAGACACGACTAAAAACAACCACACCATGGACAAAACAGTCAGACACGTTAGGAGACACGACTAAAAACAACCACACCATGGACAAAAACAGTCAGACACGTTAGGAGACACGACTAAAAACAACCACACCATGGACAAAAACAGTCAGACACGTTAGGAGACACGACTAAAAACAACCACACCATGGACAAAACAGTCAGACACGTTAGGAGACACGACTAAAAACAACCACACCACGGACAAAACAGTCAGACACGTTAGGAGACACGACTAAAAACAACCACACCATGGACAAAACAGTCAGACACGTTAGGAGACACGACTAAAAACAACCACACCATGGACAAAACAGTCAGACACGTTAGGAGACACGACTAAAAACAACCACACCATGGACAAAACTGCCACAGACGTTAGGAGACACGACTAAAAACAACCACACCACGGACAAAACAGTCAGACACGTTAGGAGACACGACTAATAACAACCACACCACGGACAAAACAGTCAGACACGTTAGGAGACACGACTAAAAACAACCACACCATGGACAAAACAGTCAGACACGTTAGGAGACACGACTAAAAACAACCACACCATGGACAAAAACAGTCAGACACGTTAGGAGACACGACTAAAAACAACCACACCATGGACAAAACAGTCAGACACGTTAGGAGACACGACTAAAAACAACCACACCACGGACAAAACAGTCAGACACGTTAGGAGACACGACTAAAAACAACCACACCATGGACAAAACAGTCAGACACGTTAGGAGACACGACTAAAAACAACCACACCATGGACAAAACACTCAGACACGTTAGGAGACACGACTAAAAACAACCACACCATGGACAAAACTGCCACAGACGTTAGGAGACACGACTAAAAACAACCACACCATGGACAAAACAGTCAGACACGTTAGGAGACACGACTAAAAACAACCACACCACGGACAAAACAGTCAGACACGTTAGGAGACACGACTAAAAACAACCACACCATGGACAAAACAGTCAGACACGTTAGGAGACACGACTAAAAACAACCACACCACGGACAAAACAGTCAGACACGTTAGGAGACACGACTAAAAACAACCACACCACGGACAAAACTGCCACAGACGTTAGGAGACACGACTAAAAACAACCACACCATGGACAAAACAGTCAGACACGTTAGGAGACACGACTAAAAACAACCACACCATGGACAAAACAGTCAGACACGTTAGGAGACACGACTAATAACATCCACACCATGGACAAAACAGTCAGACACGTTAGGAGACACGACTAAAAACAACCACACCATGGACAAAACAGCCAGACACGTTAGGAGACACGACTAAAAACAACCACACCACGGACAAAACAGTCAGACACGTTAGGAGACACGACTAAACACATCCACACCACGGACAAAACAGTCAGACACGTTAGGAGACACGATTAAAAACAACCACACCACGGACAAAACAGTCAGACACGTTAGGAGACACGACTAAAAACAACCACACCATGGACAAAACAGTCAGACACGTTAGGAGACACGACTAAAAACAACCACACCACGGACAAAACAGTCAGACACGTTAGGAGACACGACTAATAACAACCACACCACGGACAAAACAGTCAGACACGTTAGGAGACACGACTAAAAACATCCACACCACGGACAAAACAGTCAGACACGTTAGGAGACACGACTAAAAACAACCACACCACGGACAAAACAGCCAGACACGTTAGGAGACACGACTAAAAACAACCACACCATGGACAAAACAGTCAGACACGTTAGGAGACACGACTAAAAACAACCACACCATGGACAAAACAGTCAGACACGTTAGGAGACACGACTAAAAACAACCACACCACGGACAAAACAGTCAGACACGTTAGGAGACACGACTAAAAACAACCACACCATGGACAAAACAGTCAGACACGTTAGGAGACACGACTAAAAACAACCACACCACGGACAAAACTGCCACAGACGTTAGGAGACACGACTAAAAACAACCACACCATGGACAAAACAGTCAGACACGTTAGGAGACACGACTAAAAACAACCACACCATGGACAAAACAGCCAGACACGTTAGGAGACACGACTAAAAACAACCACACCACGGACAAAACAGTCAGACACGTTAGGAGACACGACTAATAACAACCACACCACGGACAAAACAGCCAGACACGTTAGGAGACACGACTAAAAACAACCACACCATGGACAAAACAGTCAGACACGTTAGGAGACACGACTAATAACAGCCACACCATGGACAAAACAGTCAGACACGTTAGGAGACACGACTAAAAACAACCACACCACGGACAAAACAGTCAGACACGTTAGGAGACACGACTAAAAACAACCACACCACGGACAAAACAGTCAGGCACGTTAGGAGACACGACTAAAAACAACCACACCACGGACAAAACAGTCAGACACGTTAGGAGACACGACTAAAAACAACCACACCACGGACAAAACAGTCAGACACGTTAGGAGACACGACTAATAACAACCACACCACGGACAAAACAGTCAGACACGTTAGGAGACACGACTAAAAACAACCACACCATGGACAAAACAGTCAGACACGTTAGGAGACACGACTAAAAACAACCACACCATGGACAAAAACAGTCAGACACGTTAGGAGACACGACTAAAAACAACCACACCATGGACAAAACAGTCAGACACGTTAGGAGACACGACTAAAAACAACCACACCACGGACAAAACAGTCAGACACGTTAGGAGACACGACTAAAAACAACCACACCATGGACAAAACAGTCAGACACGTTAGGAGACACGACTAAAAACAACCACACCATGGACAAAACTGCCACAGACGTTAGGAGACACGACTAAAAACAACCACACCATGGACAAAACAGTCAGGCACGTTAGGAGACACGACTAAAAACAACCACACCACGGACAAAACAGTCAGACACGTTAGGAGACACAACTAAAAACAACCACACCATGGACAAAACAGTCAGACACGTTAGGAGACACGACTAAAAACAGCCACACCACGGACAAAACAGTCAGACACGTTAGGAGACACGACTAAAAACAACCACACCACGGACAAAACTGCCACAGACGTTAGGAGACACGACTAAAAACAACCACACCATGGACAAAACAGTCAGACACGTTAGGAGACACGACTAAAAACAACCACACCATGGACAAAACAGTCAGACACGTTAGGAGACACGACTAAAAACAACCACACCATGGACAAAAACAGTCAGACACGTTAGGAGACACGACTAAAAACAACCACACCACGGACAAAACAGTCAGACACGTTAGGAGACACGACTAAAAACAACCACACCACGGACAAAACAGTCAGACACGTTAGGAGACACGACTAAAAACAACCACACCATGGACAAAACAGTCAGACACGTTAGGAGACACGACTAAAAACAACCACACCATGGACAAAACTGCCACAGACGTTAGGAGACACGACTAAAAACAACCACACCATGGACAAAACAGTCAGACACGTTAGGAGACACGACTAAAAACAACCACACCACGGACAAAACAGTCAGACACGTTAGGAGACACGACTAAAAACAACCACACCATGGACAAAACAGTCAGACACGTTAGGAGACACGACTAAAAACAGCCACACCACGGACAAAACAGTCAGACACGTTAGGAGACACGACTAAAAACAACCACACCACGGACAAAACTGCCACAGACGTTAGGAGACACGACTAAAAACAACCACACCATGGACAAAACAGTCAGACACGTTAGGAGACACGACTAAAAACAACCACACCATGGACAAAACAGTCAGACACGTTAGGAGACACGACTAATAACATCCACACCATGGACAAAACAGTCAGACACGTTAGGAGACACGACTAAAAACAACCACACCATGGACAAAACAGCCAGACACGTTAGGAGACACGACTAAAAACAACCACACCACGGACAAAACAGTCAGACACGTTAGGAGACACGACTAAACACATCCACACCACGGACAAAACAGTCAGACACGTTAGGAGACACGACTAAAAACAACCACACCACGGACAAAACAGTCAGACACGTTAGGAGACACGACTAAAAACAACCACACCACGGACAAAACAGTCAGACACGTTAGGAGACACGACTAAAAACAACCACACCATGGACAAAACAGTCAGACACGTTAGGAGACACGACTAATAACAACCACACCACGGACAAAACAGTCAGACACGTTAGGAGACACGACTAAAAACATCCACACCACGGACAAAACAGTCAGACACGTTAGGAGACACGACTAAAAACAACCACACCACGGACAAAACAGCCAGACACGTTAGGAGACACGACTAAAAACAACCACACCACGGACAAAACAGCCAGACACGTTAGGAGACACGACTAAAAACAACCACACCATGGACAAAACAGTCAGACACGTTAGGAGACACGACTAAAAACAACCACACCATGGACAAAACAGTCAGACACGTTAGGAGACACGACTAAAAACAACCACACCACGGACAAAACAGTCAGACACGTTAGGAGACACGACTAAAAACAACCACACCATGGACAAAACAGTCAGACACGTTAGGAGACACGACTAAAAACAACCACACCACGGACAAAACTGCCACAGACGTTAGGAGACACGACTAAAAACAACCACACCATGGACAAAACAGTCAGACACGTTAGGAGACACGACTAAAAACAACCACACCATGGACAAAACAGCCAGACACGTTAGGAGACACGACTAAAAACAACCACACCACGGACAAAACAGTCAGACACGTTAGGAGACACGACTAATAACAACCACACCACGGACAAAACAGTCAGACACGTTAGGAGACACGACTAAAAACAACCACACCATGGACAAAACAGCCAGACACGTTAGGAGACACGACTAAAAACAACCCCACGGACAAAACAGTCAGACACGTTAGGAGACACGACTAAAAACATCCACACCATGGACAAAACAGTCAGACACGTTAGGAGACACGACTAAAAACAACCACACCACGGACAAAACAGTCAGACACGTTAGGAGACACGACTAAAAACAACCACACCATGGACAAAACTGCCACAGACGTTAGGAGACACGACTAAAAACAACCACACCATGGACAAAACAGTCAGACACGTTAGGAGACACGACTAAAAACAACCACACCATGGACAAAACTGCCACAGACGTTAGGAGACACGACTAAAAACAACCACACCATGGACAAAAACAGTCAGACACGTTAGGAGACACGACTAAAAACAACCACACCACGGACAAAACAGTCAGACACGTTAGGAGACACGACTAAAAACAACCACACCATGGACAAAACAGTCAGACACGTTAGGAGACACGACTAAAAACAACCACACCATGGACAAAACTGTCAGACACGTTAGGAGACACGACTAAAAACAACCACACCACGGACAAAACAGTCAGACACGTTAGGAGACACGACTAAGAACAACCACACCATGGACAAAACAGTCAGACACGTTAGGAGACACGACTAAAAACAACCACACCATGGACAAAACAGTCAGACACGTTAGGAGACACGACTAAACACATCCACACCACGGACAAAACAGTCAGACACGTTAGGAGACACGACTAAAAACAACCACACCACGGACAAAACAGTCAGACACGTTAGGAGACACGACTAAAAACAACCACACCATGGACAAAACAGTCAGACACGTTAGGAGACACGACTAAAAACAACCACACCACGGACAAAACAGTCAGACACGTTAGGAGACACGACTAATAACAACCACACCACGGACAAAACAGTCAGACACGTTAGGAGACACGACTAAAAACATCCACACCACGGACAAAACAGTCAGACACGTTAGGAGACACGACTAAAAACAACCACACCACGGACAAAACAGCCAGACACGTTAGGAGACACGACTAAAAACAACCACACCATGGACAAAACAGTCAGACACGTTAGGAGACACGACTAAAAACAACCACACCACGGACAAAACAGCCAGACACGTTAGGAGACACGACTAAAAACAACCACACCATGGACAAAACAGTCAGACACGTTAGGAGACACGACTAAAAACAACCACACCATGGACAAAACAGCCAGACACGTTAGGAGACACGACTAAAAACAACCACACCACGGACAAAACAGTCAGACACGTTAGGAGACACGACTAATAACAACCACACCACGGACAAAACAGTCAGACACGTTAGGAGACACGACTAAAAACAACCACACCATGGACAAAACAGCCAGACACGTTAGGAGACACGACTAAAAACAACCCCACGGACAAAACAGTCAGACACGTTAGGAGACACGACTAAAAACATCCACACCATGGACAAAACAGTCAGACACGTTAGGAGACACGACTAAAAACAACCACACCACGGACAAAACAGTCAGACACGTTAGGAGACACGACTAAAAACAACCACACCATGGACAAAACTGCCACAGACGTTAGGAGACACGACTAAAAACAACCACACCATGGACAAAACAGTCAGACACGTTAGGAGACACGACTAAAAACAACCACACCATGGACAAAACTGCCACAGACGTTAGGAGACACGACTAAAAACAACCACACCATGGACAAAAACAGTCAGACACGTTAGGAGACACGACTAAAAACAACCACACCACGGACAAAACAGTCAGACACGTTAGGAGACACGACTAAAAACAACCACACCATGGAGAAAACAGTCAGACACGTTAGGAGACACGACTAAAAACAACCACACCATGGACAAAACTGTCAGACACGTTAGGAGACACGACTAAAAACAACCACACCACGGACAAAACAGTCAGACACGTTAGGAGACACGACTAAAAACAACCACACCATGGACAAAACAGTCAGACACGTTAGGAGACACGACTAAAAACAACCACACCATGGACAAAACAGTCAGACACGTTAGGAGACACGACTAAACACATCCACACCACGGACAAAACAGTCAGACACGTTAGGAGACACGACTAAAAACAACCACACCACGGACAAAACAGTCAGACACGTTAGGAGACACGACTAAAAACAACCACACCATGGACAAAACAGTCAGACACGTTAGGAGACACGACTAAAAACAACCACACCATGGACAAAACAGTCAGACACGTTAGGAGACACGACTAATAACAACCACACCACGGACAAAACAGTCAGACACGTTAGGAGACACGACTAAAAACATCCACACAACGGACAAAACAGTCAGACACGTTAGGAGACACGACTAAAAACAACCACACCACGGACAAAACAGCCAGACACGTTAGGAGACACGACTAAAAACAACCACACCATGGACAAAACAGTCAGACACGTTAGGAGACACGACTAAAAACAACCACACCACGGACAAAACAGCCAGACACGTTAGGAGACACGACTAAAAACAACCACACCATGGACAAAACAGTCAGACACGTTAGGAGACACGACTAAAAACAACCACACCATGGACAAAACAGTCAGACACGTTAGGAGACACGACTAAAAACAACCACACCATGGACAAAACAGCCAGACACGTTAGGTGACACGACTAAAAACAACCACACCACGGACAAAACAGTCAAGACACGTTAGGAGACACGACTAAAAACAACCACACCACGGACAAAACAGTCAGACACGTTAGGAGACACGACTAATAACAACCACACCATGGACAAAACAGTCAGACACGTTAGGAGACACGACTAAAAACAACCACACCATGGACAAAACAGTCAGACACGTTAGGAGACACGACTAAAAACAACCACACCATGGACAAAAACAGTCAGACACGTTAGGAGACACGACTAAAAACAACCACACCATGGACAAAACAGTCAGACACGTTAGGAGACACGACTAAAAACAACCACACCACGGACAAAACAGTCAGACACGTTAGGAGACACGACTAAAAACAACCACACCATGGACAAAACAGTCAGACACGTTAGGAGACACGACTAAAAACAACCACACCATGGACAAAACAGTCAGACACGTTAGGAGACACGACTAAAAACAACCACACCATGGACAAAACTGCCACAGACGTTAGGAGACACGACTAAAAACAACCACACCATGGACAAAACAGTCAGACACGTTAGGAGACACGACTAAAAACAACCACACCACGGACAAAACAGTCAGACACGTTAGGAGACACGACTAAAAACAACCACACCATGGACAAAACAGTCAGACACGTTAGGAGACACGACTAAAAACAACCACACCACGGACAAAAAAGTCAGACACGTTAGGAGACACGACTAAAAACAACCACACCACGGACAAAACTGCCACAGACGTTAGGAGACACGACTAAAAACAACCACACCATGGACAAAACAGTCAGACACGTTAGGAGACACGACTAAAAACAACCACACCATGGACAAAACAGTCAGACACGTTAGGAGACACGACTAATAACATCCACACCATGGACAAAACAGTCAGACACGTTAGGAGACACGACTAAAAACAACCACACCATGGACAAAACAGCCAGACACGTTAGGAGACACGACTAAAAACAACCACACCACGGACAAAACAGTCAGACACGTTAGGAGACACGACTAAACACATCCACACCACGGACAAAACAGTCAGACACGTTAGGAGACACGACTAAAAACAACCACACCACGGACAAAACAGTCAGACACGTTAGGAGACACGACTAAAAACAACCACACCATGGACAAAACAGTCAGACACGTTAGGAGACACGACTAAAAACAACCACACCACGGACAAAACAGTCAGACACGTTAGGAGACACGACTAATAACAACCACACCACGGACAAAACAGTCAGACACGTTAGGAGACACGACTAAAAACATCCACACCACGGACAAAACAGTCAGACACGTTAGGAGACACGACTAAAAACAACCACACCACGGACAAAACAGCCAGACACGTTAGGAGACACGACTAAAAACAACCACACCATGGACAAAACAGTCAGACACGTTAGGAGACACGACTAAAAACAACCACACCATGGACAAAACAGTCAGACACGTTAGGAGACACGACTAAAAACAACCACACCACGGACAAAACAGTCAGACACGTTAGGAGACACGACTAAAAACAACCACACCATGGACAAAACAGTCAGACACGTTAGGAGACACGACTAAAAACAACCACACCACGGACAAAACTGCCACAGACGTTAGGAGACACGACTAAAAACAACCACACCATGGACAAAACAGTCAGACACGTTAGGAGACACGACTAAAAACAACCACACCATGGACAAAACAGCAAGACACGTTAGGAGACACGACTAAAAACAACCACACCACGGACAAAACAGTCAGACACGTTAGGAGACACGACTAATAACAACCACACCACGGACAAAACAGTCAGACACGTTAGGAGACACGACTAAAAACAACCACACCATGGACAAAACAGCCAGACACGTTAGGAGACACGACTAAAAACAACCCCACGGACAAAACAGTCAGACACGTTAGGAGACACGACTAAAAACATCCACACCATGGACAAAACAGTCAGACACGTTAGGAGACACGACTAAAAACAACCACACCACGGACAAAACAGTCAGACACGTTAGGAGACACGACTAAAAACAACCACACCATGGACAAAACTGCCACAGACGTTAGGAGACACGACTAAAAACAACCACACCATGGACAAAACAGTCAGACACGTTAGGAGACACGACTAAAAACAACCACACCATGGACAAAACTGCCACAGACGTTAGGAGACACGACTAAAAACAACCACACCATGGACAAAAACAGTCAGACACGTTAGGAGACACGACTAAAAACAACCACACCACGGACAAAACAGTCAGACACGTTAGGAGACACGACTAAAAACAACCACACCATGGACAAAACAGTCAGACACGTTAGGAGACACGACTAAAAACAACCACACCATGGACAAAACTGTCAGACACGTTAGGAGACACGACTAAAAACAACCACACCACGGACAAAACAGTCAGACACGTTAGGAGACACGACTAAAAACAACCACACCATGGACAAAACAGTCAGACACGTTAGGAGACACGACTAAAAACAACCACACCATGGACAAAACAGTCAGACACGTTAGGAGACACGACTAAAAACAACCACACCACGGACAAAACAGTCAGACACGTTAGGAGACACGACTAAACACATCCACACCACGGACAAAACAGTCAGACACGTTAGGAGACACGACTAAAAACAACCACACCACGGACAAAACAGTCAGACACGTTAGGAGACACGACTAAAAACAACCACACCATGGACAAAACAGTCAGACACGTTAGGAGACACGACTAAAAACAACCACACCACGGACAAAACAGTCAGACACGTTAGGAGACACGACTAATAACAACCACACCACGGACAAAACAGTCAGACACGTTAGGAGACACGACTAAAAACATCCACACCACGGACAAAACAGTCAGACACGTTAGGAGACACGACTAAAAACAACCACACCACGGACAAAACAGCCAGACACGTTAGGAGACACGACTAAAAACAACCACACCATGGACAAAACAGTCAGACACGTTAGGAGACACGACTAAAAACAACCACACCATGGACAAAACAGTCAGACACGTTAGGAGACACGACTAAAAACAACCACACCACGGACAAAACAGTCAGACACGTTAGGAGACACGACTAAAAACAACCACACCATGGACAAAACAGTCAGACACGTTAGGAGACACGACTAAAAACAACCACACCACGGACAAAACTGCCACAGACGTTAGGAGACACGACTAAAAACAACCACACCATGGACAAAACAGTCAGACACGTTAGGAGACACGACTAAAAACAACCACACCATGGACAAAACAGCCAGACACGTTAGGAGACACGACTAAAAACAACCACACCACGGACAAAACAGTCAGACACGTTAGGAGACACGACTAATAACAACCACACCACGGACAAAACAGTCAGACACGTTAGGAGACACGACTAAAAACAACCACACCATGGACAAAACAGCCAGACACGTTAGGAGACACGACTAAAAACAACCCCACGGACAAAACAGTCAGACACGTTAGGAGACACGACTAAAAACAACCACACCACGGACAAAACAGTCAGACACGTTAGGAGACACGACTAATAACAACCACACCACGGACAAAACAGTCAGACACGTTAGGAGACACGACTAAAAACAACCAAACCATGGACAAAACAGCCAGACACGTTAGGAGACACGACTAAAAACAACCCCACGGACAAAACAGTCAGACACGTTAGGAGACACGACTAAAAACATCCACACCATGGACAAAACAGTCAGACACGTTAGGACACAACGACTAAAAACAACCACACCATGGACAAAACTGCCACAGACGTTAGGAGACACGACTAAAAACAACCACACCATGGACAAAACAGTCAGACACGTTAGGAGACACGACTAAAAACAACCACACCATGGACAAAACTGCCACAGACGTTAGGAGACACGACTAAAAACAACCACACCATGGACAAAAACAGTCAGACACGTTAGGAGACACGACTAAAAACAACCACACCACGGACAAAACAGTCAGACACGTTAGGAGACACGACTAAAAACAACCACACCATGGACAAAACAGTCAGACACGTTAGGAGACACGACTAAAAACAACCACACCATGGACAAAACTGTCAGACACGTTAGGAGACACGACTAAAAACAACCACACCACGGACAAAACAGTCAGACACGTTAGGAGACACGACTAAAAACAACCACACCATGGACAAAACAGTCAGACACGTTAGGAGACACGACTAAAAACAACCACACCACGGACAAAACAGTCAGACACGTTAGGAGACACGACTAAAAACAACCACACCATGGACAAAACAGTCAGACACGTTAGGAGACACGACTAAAAACAACCACACCACGGACAAAACAGTCAGACACCTTAGGAGACACGACTAAAAACAACCACACCACGGACAAAACAGCCAGACACGTTAGGAGACACGACTAAAAACAACCACACCATGGAAAAACAGTCAGACACGTTAGGAGACACGACTAAAAACAACCACACCACGGACAAAACAGCCAGACACGTTAGGAGACACGACTAAAAACAACCACACCATGGACAAAACAGTCAGACACGTTAGGAGACACGACTAATAACAACCACACCACGGACAAAACAGTCAGACACGTTAGGAGACACGACTAAAAACAACCACACCACGGACAAAACAGTCAGACACGTTAGGAGACACGACTAAAAACAACCACACCACGGACAAAACAGTCAGACACGTTAGGAGACACGACTAAAAACAACCACACCATGGACAAAACAGTCAGACACGTTAGGAGACACGACTAAAAACAACCACACCACGGACAAAACAGCCAGACACGTTAGGAGACACGACTAAAAACAACCACACCACGGACAAAACAGTCAGACACGTTAGGAGACACGACTAAAAACAACCACACCACGGACAAAACAGTCAGACACGTTAGGAGACACGACTAAAAACAACCACACCACGGACAAAACAGCCAGACACGTTAGGAGACACGACTAAAAACAATCACACCATGGACAAAACAGCCAGACACGTTAGGAGACACGACTAAAAACAACCACACCACGGACAAAACAGTCAGACACGTTAGGAGACACGACTAAAAACAACCTCACCACGGACAAAACAGCCAGACACGTTAGGAGACACGACTAAAAACAACCACACCACGGACAAAACAGCCAGACACGTTAGGAGACACGACTAAAAACAACCACACCATGGACAAAACTGCCACAGACGTTAGGAGACACGACTAAAAACAACCACACCATGGACAAAACAGTCAGACACGTTAGGAGACACGACTAAAAACAACCACACCATGGACAAAACTGCCACAGACGTTAGGAGACACGACTAAAAACAACCACACCATGGACAAAAACAGTCAGACACGTTAGGAGACACGACTAAAAACAACCACACCACGGACAAAACAGTCAGACACGTTAGGAGACACGACTAAAAACAACCACACCATGGACAAAACTGTCAGACACGTTAGGAGACACGACTAAAAACAACCACACCACGGACAAAACAGTCAGACACGTTAGGAGACACGACTAAAAACAACCACACCACGGACAAAACAGTCAGACACGTTAGGAGACACGACTAAAAACAACCACACCATGGACAAAACAGTCAGACACGTTAGGAGACACGACTAAACACATCCACACCACGGACAAAACAGTCAGACACGTTAGGAGACACGACTAAAAACAACCACACCACGGACAAAACAGTCAGACACGTTAGGAGACACGACTAAAAACAACCACACCATGGACAAAACAGTCAGACACGTTAGGAGACACGACTAAAAACAACCACACCACGGACAAAACAGTCAGACACGTTAGGAGACACGACTAATAACAACCACACCACGGACAAAACAGTCAGACACGTTAGGAGACACGACTAAAAACATCCACACCACGGACAAAACAGTCAGACACGTTAGGAGACACGACTAAAAACAACCACACCACGGACAAAACAGCCAGACACGTTAGGAGACACGACTAAAAACAACCACACCATGGACAAAACAGTCAGACACGTTAGGAGACACGACTAAAAACAACCACACCATGGACAAAACAGTCAGACACGTTAGGAGACACGACTAAAAACAACCACACCACGGACAAAACAGTCAGACACGTTAGGAGACACGACTAAAAACAACCACACCATGGACAAAACAGTCAGACACGTTAGGAGACACGACTAAAAACAACCACACCACGGACAAAACTGCCACAGACGTTAGGAGACACGACTAAAAACAACCACACCATGGACAAAACAGTCAGACACGTTAGGAGACACGACTAAAAACAACCACACCATGGACAAAACAGCCAGACACGTTAGGAGACACGACTAAAAACAACCACACCACGGACAAAACAGTCAGACACGTTAGGAGACACGACTAATAACAACCACACCACGGACAAAACAGTCAGACACGTTAGGAGACACGACTAATAACAACCACACCACGGACAAAACAGTCAGACACGTTAGGAGACACGACTAAAAACAACCACACCATGGACAAAACAGCCAGACACGTTAGGAGACACGACTAAAAACAACCCCACGGACAAAACAGTCAGACACGTTAGGAGACACGACTAAAAACATCCACACCATGGACAAAACAGTCAGACACGTTAGGAGACACGACTAAAAACAACCACACCATGGACAAAACTGCCACAGACGTTAGGAGACACGACTAAAAACAACCACACCATGGACAAAACAGTCAGACACGTTAGGAGACACGACTAAAAACAACCACACCACGGACAAAACAGTCAGACACGTTAGGAGACACGACTAAAAACAACCACACCACGGACAAAACAGTCAGACACGTTAGGAGACACGACTAAAAACAACCACACCACGGACAAAACTGTCAGACACGTTAGGAGACACGACTAAAAACAACCACACCACGGACAAAACAGTCAGACACGTTAGGAGACACGACTAAAAACAACCACACCATGGACAAAACAGTCAGACACGTTAGGAGACACGACTAAAAACAACCACACCACGGACAAAACAGTCAGACACGTTAGGAGACACGACTAAAAACAACCACACCATGGACAAAACAGTCAGACACGTTAGGAGACACGACTAAAAACAACCACACCACGGACAAAACAGTCAGACACGTTAGGAGACACGACTAAAAACAACCACACCACGGACAAAACAGCCAGACACGTTAGGAGACACGACTAAAAACAACCACACCATGGACAAAACAGTCAGACACGTTAGGAGACACGACTAAAAACAACCACACCACGGACAAAACAGCCAGACACGTTAGGAGACACGACTAAAAACAACCACACCATGGACAAAACAGCCAGACACGTTAGGAGACACGACTAAAAACAACCACACCACGGACAAAACAGTCAGACACGTTAGGAGACACGACTAAACACATCCACACCACGGACAAAACAGTCAGACACGTTAGGAGACACGACTAAAAACAACCACACCACGGACAAAACAGTCAGACACGTTAGGAGACACGACTAAAAACAACCACACCATGGACAAAACAGTCAGACACGTTAGGAGACACGACTAAAAACAACCACACCACGGACAAAACAGTCAGACACGTTAGGAGACACGACTAATAACAACCACACCACGGACAAAACAGTCAGACACGTTAGGAGACACGACTAAAAACATCCACACCACGGACAAAACAGTCAGACACGTTAGGAGACACGACTAAAAACAACCACACCACGGACAAAACAGCCAGACACGTTAGGAGACACGACTAAAAACAACCACACCACGGACAAAACAGCCAGACACGTTAGGAGACACGACTAAAAACAACCACACCATGGACAAAACAGTCAGACACGTTAGGAGACACGACTAAAAACAACCACACCATGGACAAAACAGTCAGACACGTTAGGAGACACGACTAAACACATCCACACCACGGACAAAACAGTCAGACACGTTAGGAGACACGACTAAAAACAACCACACCACGGACAAAACAGTCAGACACGTTAGGAGACACGACTAAAAACAACCACACCATGGACAAAACAGTCAGACACGTTAGGAGACACGACTAAAAACAACCACACCACGGACAAAACAGTCAGACACGTTAGGAGACACGACTAATAACAACCACACCACGGACAAAACAGTCAGACACGTTAGGAGACACGACTAAAAACATCCACACCACGGACAAAACAGTCAGACACGTTAGGAGACACGACTAAAAACAACCACACCACGGACAAAACAGCCAGACACGTTAGGAGACACGACTAAAAACAACCACACCATGGACAAAACAGTCAGACACGTTAGGAGACACGACTAAAAACAACCACACCATGGACAAAACAGTCAGACACGTTAGGAGACACGACTAAAAACAACCACACCACGGACAAAACAGTCAGACACGTTAGGAGACACGACTAAAAACAACCACACCATGGACAAAACAGTCAGACACGTTAGGAGACACGACTAAAAACAACCACACCACGGACAAAACTGCCACAGACGTTAGGAGACACGACTAAAAACAACCACACCATGGACAAAACAGTCAGACACGTTAGGAGACACGACTAAAAACAACCACACCATGGACAAAACAGCCAGACACGTTAGGAGACACGACTAAAAACAACCACACCACGGACAAAACAGTCAGACACGTTAGGAGACACGACTAAAAACAACCACACCACGGACAAAACAGTCAGACACGTTAGGAGACACGACTAATAACAACCACACCACGGACAAAACAGTCAGACACGTTAGGAGACACGACTAAAAACAACCACACCATGGACAAAACAGCCAGACACGTTAGGAGACACGACTAAAAACAACCCCACGGACAAAACAGTCAGACACGTTAGGAGACACGACTAAAAACATCCACACCATGGACAAAACAGTCAGACACGTTAGGAGACACGACTAAAAACAACCACACCATGGACAAAACTGCCACAGACGTTAGGAGACACGACTAAAAACAACCACACCATGGACAAAACAGTCAGACACGTTAGGAGACACGACTAAAAACAACCACACCACGGACAAAACAGTCAGACACGTTAGGAGACACGACTAAAAACAACCACACCACGGACAAAACAGTCAGACACGTTAGGAGACACGACTAAAAACAACCACACCATGGACAAAACTGTCAGACACGTTAGGAGACACGACTAAAAACAACCACACCACGGACAAAACAGTCAGACACGTTAGGAGACACGACTAAAAACAACCACACCATGGACAAAACAGTCAGACACGTTAGGAGACACGACTAAAAACAACCACACCACGGACAAAACAGTCAGACACGTTAGGAGACACGACTAAAAACAACCACACCATGGACAAAACAGTCAGACACGTTAGGAGACACGACTAAAAACAACCACACCACGGACAAAACAGTCAGACACGTTAGGAGACACGACTAAAAACAACCACACCACGGACAAAACAGCCAGACACGTTAGGAGACACGACTAAAAACAACCACACCATGGACAAAACAGTCAGACACGTTAGGAGACACGACTAAAAACAACCACACCACGGACAAAACAGCCAGACACGTTAGGAGACACGACTAAAAACAACCACACCATGGACAAAACAGCCAGACACGTTAGGAGACACGACTAAAAACAACCACACCACGGACAAAACAGTCAGACACGTTAGGAGACACGACTAAACACATCCACACCACGGACAAAACAGTCAGACACGTTAGGAGACACGACTAAAAACAACCACACCACGGACAAAACAGTCAGACACGTTAGGAGACACGACTAAAAACAACCACACCACGGACAAAACAGTCAGACACGTTAGGAGACACGACTAAAAACAACCACACCACGGACAAAACAGTCAGACACGTTAGGAGACACGACTAATAACAACCACACCACGGACAAAACAGTCAGACACGTTAGGAGACACGACTAAAAACATCCACACCACGGACAAAACAGTCAGACACGTTAGGAGACACGACTAAAAACAACCACACCACGGACAAAACAGCCAGACACGTTAGGAGACACGACTAAAAACAACCACACCATGGACAAAACAGTCAGACACGTTAGGAGACACGACTAAAAACAACCACACCATGGACAAAACAGTCAGACACGTTAGGAGACACGACTAAAAACAACCACACCACGGACAAAACAGTCAGACACGTTAGGAGACACGACTAAAAACAACCACACCATGGACAAAACAGTCAGACACGTTAGGAGACACGACTAAAAACAACCACACCACGGACAAAACTGCCACAGACGTTAGGAGACACGACTAAAAACAACCACACCATGGACAAAACAGTCAGACACGTTAGGAGACACGACTAAAAACAACCACACCATGGACAAAACAGCCAGACACGTTAGGAGACACGACTAAAAACAACCACACCACGGACAAAACAGTCAGACACGTTAGGAGACACGACTAATAACAACCACACCACGGACAAAACAGTCAGACACGTTAGGAGACACGACTAAAAACAACCACACCACGGACAAAACAGTCAGACACGTTAGGAGACACGACTAAAAACAACCACACCACGGACAAAACAGCCAGACACGTTAGGAGACACGACTAAAAACAACCACACCATGGACAAAACAGTCAGACACGTTAGGAGACACGACTAAAAACAACCACACCACGGACAAAACAGTCAGACACGTTAGGAGACACGACTAAAAACAACCACACCATGGACAAAACAGTCAGACACGTTAGGAGACACGACTAAAAACAACCACACCACGGACAAAACAGCCAGACACGTTAGGAGACACGACTAAAAACAACCACACCACGGACAAAACAGTCAGACACGTTAGGAGACACGACTAAAAACAACCACACCACGGACAAAACAGTCAGACACGTTAGGAGACACGACTAAAAACAACCACACCACGGACAAAACAGTCAGACACGTTAGGAGACACGACTAAAAACAACCACACCATGGACAAAACAGTCAGACACGTTAGGAGACACGACTAAAAACAACCACACCACGGACAAAACAGCCAGACACGTTAGGAGACACGACTAAAAACAACCACACCACGGACAAAACAGTCAGACACGTTAGGAGACACGACTAAAAACAACCACACCACGGACAAAACAGTCAGACACGTTAGGAGACACGACTAAAAACAACCACACCACGGACAAAACAGTCAGACACGTTAGGAGACACGACTAAAAACAACCACACCATGGACAAAACAGTCAGACACGTTAGGAGACACGACTAAAAACAACCACACCACGGACAAAACAGTCAGACACGTTAGGAGACACGACTAAAAACAACCACACCATGGACAAAACAGCCAGACACGTTAGGAGACACGACTAAAAACAACCACACCACGGACAAAACAGCCAGACACGTTAGGAGACACGACTAAAAACAACCACACCACGGACAAAACAGTCAGACACGTTAGGAGACACGACTAAAAACAACCACACCACGGACAAAACAGTCAGACACGTTAGGAGACACGACTAAAAACAACCACACCATGGACAAAACAGTCAGACACGTTAGGAGACACGACTAAAAACATCCACACCACGGACAAAACAGCCAGACACGTTAGGAGACACGACTAAAAACAACCACACCACGGACAAAACAGCCAGACACGTTAGGAGACACGACTAAAAACAACCACACCAAGGACAAAACAGTCAGACACGTTAGGAGACACGACTAAAAACAACCACACCATGGACAAAACAGTCAGACACGTTAGGAGACACGACTAAAAACAACCACACCATGGACAAAACAGCCAGACACGTTAGGAGACACGACTAAAAACAATCACACCATGGACAAAACAGCCAGACACGTTAGGAGACACGACTAAAAACAACCACACCATGGACAAAACAGTCACACACGTTAGGAGACACGACTAAAAACAACCACACCATGGACAAAACAGTCAGACACGTTAGGAGACACGACTAAAAAAAACCACACCATGGACAAAACAGTCAGACACGTTAGGAGACACGACTAAAAACAACCACACCATGGACAAAACAGTCAGACACGTTAGGAGACACGACTAAAAACAACCACACCATGGACAAAACAGTCAGACACGTTAGGAGACACGACTAAAAACAACTACACCACGGACAAAACAGTCAGACACGTTAGGAGACACGACTAATAACAACCACACCACGGACAAAACAGTCAGACACGTTAGGAGACACGACTAAAAACAACCACACCACGGACAAAACAGTCAGACACGTTAGGAGACACGACTAAAAACAACCACACCACGGACAAAACAGTCAGACACGTTAGGAGACACGACTAAAAACAACCACACCACGGACAAAACAGTCAGACACGTTAGGAGACACGACTAAAAACAACCACACCATGGACAAAACAGTCAGACACGTTAGGAGACACGACTAAAAACAACCACACCACGGACAAAACAGTCAGACACGTTAGGAGACACGACTAAAAACAACCACACCATGGACAAAACTGCCACAGACGTTAGGAGACACGACTAAAAACAACCACACCATGGACAAAACAGTCAGACACGTTAGGAGACACGACTAAAAACAACCACACCATGGACAAAACAGTCAGACACGTTAGGAGACACGACTAATAACAACCACACCACGGACAAAACAGTCAGACACGTTAGGAGACACGACTAAAAACAACCACACCATGGACAAAACAGTCAGACACGTTAGGAGACACGACTAAAAACAACCACACCATGGACAAAACAGTCAGACACGTTAGGAGACACGACTAAAAACAACCACACCACGGACAAAACAGTCAGACACGTTAGGAGACACGACTAAAAACAACCACACCACGGACAAAACAGTCAGACACGTTAGGAGACACGACTAAAAACAACCACACCACGGACAAAACAGTCAGACACGTTAGGAGACACGACTAAAAACAACCACACCATGGACAAAACAGCCACACAGAAGTACAGCTCAAAGTTCGGACCTGAAACAGGAGGTCAAATATATACCCCCCCCCCACACCCACTACCTCTTCCATCATCATCCTCATCATCATGGCAGGAAACACAACACAGCTCGTCCATAAAACGTTTGCATTTGACGTTAGCGGACACAGCGCCGGTCCCACTGGCTTTATTCAGTTCAGACAGAAAAGTTAGACGGCGGACAACTTCCGGACGGGGCTGAGAAATAATTTCTTACCGACCTTTAACACCGTCTCTTCCCTGTGAAGCGATATTCTGACAGCGGCGACAAACCCGGAACTGAACAGCCCGAGAGTCGGGCGCGCATGCGCGGAACTCAGGAAGGCGTGCTACACATCATCATCAACATCATCATCATCATCATCATCATCAGTTCCGTAACCTATGGAGGTCGTGGGAGCAGAGCTGATGCCTGAACAGGTTGAGTCATCATTGTGTTTCAGTAGGGGGAGTACTGGGTGGTCCCTACCTCCTCTGCTGGTAACACCACCACCCTCAAAAACATGACAGGAAACTCTACTTAACACGACCTATGGGCAGTAAACTCTACTTAACACGACGTATAGACAGGAAACTCTACTTAACACGACGTATAGACAGGAAACTACTTAACACGACCTATGGGCAGTAAACTCTACTTAACACGACCTATGGGCAGTAAACTCTACTTAACACGACGTATAGACAGGAAACTCTACTTAACACGACGTATAGACAGGAAACTACTTAACACGACCTATGGGCAGTAAACTCTACTTAACACGACCTATGGGCAGTAAACTCTACTTAACACGACCTATGGGCAGTAAACTCTACTTAACACGACGTATAGACAGGAAACTACTTAACACGACGTATAGACAGGAAATTCTACTTAACACGACCTATGGGCAGTAAACTCTACTTAACACGACGTATAGACAGGAAACTCTACTTAACACGACGTATAGACAGGAAACTACTTAACACGACCTATGGGCAGTAAACTCTACTTAACACGACCTATGGGCAGTAAACTCTACTTAACACGACGTATAGACAGGAAACTACTTAACACGACCTATGGGCAGTAAACTCTACTTAACACGACCTATGGGCAGTAAACTCTACTTAACACGACCTATGGGCAGTAAACTCTACTTAACACGACGTATAGACAGGAAACTACTTAACACGACCTATGGGCAGTAAACTCTACTTAACACGACCTATGGGCAGTAAACTCTACTTAACACGACGTAAGGGCAGTAAACTCTACTTAACACGACGTATAGACAGGAAACTCTACTTAACACGACGTATAGACAGGAAACTACTTAACACGACGTATAGACAGGAAACTACTTAACACGACGTATAGACAGGAAACTATACTTAACACGACCTATGGGCAGTAAACTCTACTTAACACGACCTATGGGCAGTAAACTCTACTTAACACGACGTATAGACAGGAAACTCTACTTAACACGACCTATGGGCAGTAAACTCTACTTAACACGACGTATAGACAGGAAACTCTACTCAACACGACGTATAGACAGGAAACTACTTAACACGACGTATAGACAGGAAACTCTTCTTAACACGACCTATGGGCAGTAAACTCTACTTAACACGAAGTATAGACAGGAAAATACTTAATACGACGTATACACAGGAAACTCTACTTAACACGACGTATAGACAGGAAAGTCTACTTAACACAACCTATGGGCAGTAAACTCTACTTAACACGACCTATGGGCAGTAAACTCTACTTAACACGACGTATAGACAGGAAACTCTACTTAACACGACGTATAGACAGCAAACTCTACTTAACACGACGTATAGACAGGAAATTCTACTTAACACAACCTATGGGCAGTAAACTCTACTTAACACGACGTATAGACAGGAAACTCTACTTAACACGACCTATGGGCAGTAAACTCTACTTAACATGACGTATAGACAGGAAACTCTTCTTAACATGACGTATAGACAGGAAACTCTACTTAACACGACGCATAGACAGGAAACTCTCCTTAACACGACCTATGGGCAGTAAACTACTTAACACGACGTATAGACAGGAAACTCTACTTAACACTACCTATGGGCAGTAAACTCTTCTTAACACGACCTATGGGCAGTAAACTCTACTTAACACGACCTATGGGCAGTAAACTCTACTTAACACGACGTATAGACAGGAAACTCTATTTAACACGACCTATGGGCAGTAAACTCTACTTAACACGACATATAAACAGTAAACTCTACTTAACACGACGTATAGACAGGAAACTCTACTTAACACGACCTATGGGCAGTAAACGCTACTTAGCACGACGTATAGACAGGAAACTCTACTTAACACGACCTATGGGCAGTAAACTCTACTTAACACGACATATAAACAGTAAAGTCTACTTAACACGACGTATAGACAGTAAAGTCTACTTAACACGACATATGTCATAGATTTACAGTTAATACGGTAACGTGCACAACAGTGACGGAAAGTGTGAGATGTGGCTGTACATGAAAGGGGTTTTGCGACAGGAGACTATGCGTGAAGGTCATGTTGCATACATGTGAGCTGACCTGTTAGCTGAATAAAGTAGACACTTCACCTGCTCCGTTTGACTGGACATTCCGTGATTCATCAAATGGTGTCAGAAGCGAGGCATATATTCACAAAGATAGTGAATTATGGCAAGTTTAGCCAACCAGAAAACTTTAGCTCCGATAAACCGACGGAATGGACTGACTGGAAGAGACGCTTCGAGAGATTCAGAATGGCAACCAAGCTCCACAAGGAAGATGGTGAAGTTCAAGTTAGTTCTCTAATATATGCGATGGGGAGCGAAGCAGAGAATATTTTCAAGTCTTTCACTTTTGCTGAAGCAGCACACGAGAAGGATTACAGTATATGTGGTATTCCCAACACAGAATATTAACCAGTGTGGGTTGGTTGGTTTTGAATGTGCACATTCAAATGTGATTGGTGCTGAATGAGGTGGAGGTCAGCTATTGGTTGTTCCTGAAGCGTATATAACGCAGAATCGCCACCAGGGCGTTCTTTTGGTACTCCGCTCTACTCGTGATAGCTAGGTTGTTACAGCGTAATAATAAATATACTACGTTACTGTCATAATTCTGCCGTGTGCACTTTCCAGTTATCTACTTAAACAGTTTTAGAAGAGTATTAGTGTTTCATACACCACAGTATAGTCATGGATAAATACAACGAGTACTTTCCCCTAAACGGAATATAATCCACGAGCGAGCCATTTTCCACCAGCGGGGGCAGCAGCCAGGTGAGGAAGCAGAGACATTTATCAGAGCCCTTTATGAACTGTCAGAGCCCTTTATGAGCTGTCAGAGCCCTTTATGAGCCGTCAGAGCACTGCGAGTTCGGGATGAAAAGGGAGGAGAATATTCGGGACTGGATCGTGGTAGGGATTCTAGATAAAGAGGAGTCTCGTAAATTGCAACTCGTGAATGATCTCACGCTAGCACAAACAATTCAGTCAGTGCGTCAGTCAGAGACCGTTAGCATGCAAATTAGCAAGCAAGGGGAAGCTACAAGCGCTGCAGCAGCTGTGCAAGAGGTGCACGCACAGGGCGCGTGGAAGAAAAACCCCAAATGGCAATGTAACGCCAAACAGAAAGGAGGCAAAGACTCCAGAAACTCGGAGCGCGGAGGAAAGTGCGGCAGATGTGGAAAAATGCAACACAAAAACCAGGAAAGATGCCCAGCGTTCAAATCAGCATGCAACAAGTGCAACAATAATGGACACTGGGAGAGAATGTGTAAGAGCAAATCGGTGAGTGAAGTTACAAAGACTGGTGAGCAGAATGCATACTTTCTGGGTTCAGTGAATGCAAACTTGAGTGATGAAAAATGGACAGTGCAGCTTCTCATTGGTGCAACACCAGTGGAGTTTAAGATTGATACTGGAGCAGACGCTAGTGTTATGTGTCAAGAGACTTTCAATATGTTAATTCCAGAAGGAGAACTAAAGCAGACCAGCATTTCACTATGCAGTCCAGGGGGTCGATTGAATTGTCAAGGGCAATTTCAAGCATGCACCATGTACAAGGGAAAGTCATACTCATTCCCAGTGTATGTTATCAGAGGGCAGAGTGTCAATAACTTACTCAGCCATTCCACTGCAGCAGAGATGGGCCTTGTGAAGCAAGTTGAGGAGGTCCATAATGCATTTGGAGAGCATGGCACTCTCAAGACAGAGCCTGTAAAGATACAGTTTAAGGACAATGCCACACCATACGCAGTACACACAGCGCACAGGGTCCCAATACTGCTAATGCACAAGGTTAGAGAAGAGCTGCGCCGGATGGAGGAGAACGGCATTATAGAGGAGGTAACAAAGCCGACAGATTGGTGTACCCCTATGGTACCCGTCCTGAAAAGGTCTGAAAAAGTGTGAATATGCGTGGATCTTAAGAAACTGAGTGAACAGGTCAAGAGAGAGCTTCATCTTACCTACACCGGGGGAGATCATAGCCAAGTTGAGTGGAGCAATGGTGTTCTCCAGCCTCGACGCAGCCTCGGGATTTTTCCAGATCCCTTTGCACAGCGACAGTGCCAGGCTGACGACGTTCATCACTCCATTCGCCAGGTATTGTTTCCAACGCTTACTGTTTGGAATAACGAGCGCACCAGAGATATTTCAAAGAAAAATGACAGAGACACTGCATGGCCTACAGGGGGCAGCTGTGTACATGGACGACATAGTCATGTACGGAAGGGACATGGAAGAACACGACCTTCGGCTTCAGAAAGTCCTGGAGAGAGTTGAGTCCGCTGGACTTAAGCTCAACAAGGAAAAGTGTGTGCTGAGGCAGAAACAGCTTCACTTCCTGGGACATGTGATCGATGCCGCTGGCGTGCGACCAGATCCAGCCAAAGTGGAGGCTATCCGAGAGCTTACCACACCAGAGAATGTGCAGGACCTGAAACGAGTCCTTGGCATGGTGAACTATCTCAGTAAATATGTGCCAAACCTATCCACAGTGGGCCAGCCACTGTATGAGCTTCTAAGGTCCAAGACAGCATGGACCTGGGAGCCAGCACAACAGACAGCGTTTGAGAGGCTTAAAGAGCTCCTGATGACATCGCCTCTGTTGACATTCTACGACGTCAACAAACCCACCGCACTCTTAGCTGATGCAAGTAGCTATGGGATCGGTGGCGTGCTACTGCAGCTCCATGGGGAAGACTGGAAGCCAGTAGCATACTGCTCCAGGAGATTGACTGATGCAGAAACCAGATACGCGCAGATCGAAAAAGAGTGTTTACCGTGTGTCTGGGCCTGCGAGCGGTTTAAGGCCTCAAGAGTTTCAAACTAGTGACAGTCCACAAGCCGTTGGTCCCTCTAATGAACAGCAAGGACTTAGACAATGTTCCATTACGGTGCCAGAGACTTCTTATGCGGCTCATGAGGTTTAAACCCATAGCTGAGTATGCACCTGGAAAGTAACTGGTTGTGGCAGACACACTGTCAAGCAGCCCTGTGCGCCACATGGAGAACGAGAGGGACACACACTCAGATGTGGACGGCTACATCGCAGTTGTCATTGAGAACATGCCTGCTACTCCACATAAGCTGGCCAGCATCAGAGCAGCCACAGCAGCGGATGAAACGCTACAGATGGTGATCAGACACATCAGGTCAGGGTGGCCTGAACACGGGAGTAAAGGCCCAGGTGACATAAGAGAGTATTTTCCAATGAAAAGTTAACTTTCAGAGTATAAGGGAATGGTTACTAGGGGATGTCGAATGGTGATACCTGAGACATTGAGGACAGACATTCTTGATAGGATTCATGATGGACATCAGGGCCTCACAAAATGTCGGGAGAGGGCAATTGCCTCTGTCTGGTGGCCGGGTATTTCCTCACAGATAAAACACAAGGTCTCGTCATGTCAGTTTTGCTGTGAGTCAAGAAGAGCACAGCAAAAGGAGCCATTGATTTCTACTCCGCTCCCTGACAGGCCATGGAAGCGTATAGCTCTGGACCTGTGTGAGTACAACAAACAGAACTATTTAATTATCTCGGACTACTACTCTAGATACATAGAGATTCTACACATGACAACAACAACCAGTGCTCAAGTTGCTCTGAAGCTAAAAGCAACATGTGCCCGGTACAGCATACTGGATGTGGTCGTGAGTGACAATGGATCACAGTTCTTGAGCGCCGAGTTTCAAGACCTAGCCCATGAGCTCGGTTTTAAACATATCACCTCGAGCCCGCACAACGCAGAAGGAAATGGTCACGCTGAAAGGGCCGTGCAGACTGCAAAGAGAATCCTGAAACAGAAGGACCCTCTCATTGCACTCATGTGCTACAGGTCGACTCCGTGCAGCACCACGGGAGCCAGCCCAGCTGAGCTCCTAATGGGCCGGAAGATCAGGATGACGCTTCCTACCCTCGAGAGAAATCTGCAGCCTAGATGGCCTAATTTGCAACGGATCAAGCAGAAGGACAAGGCCGAAAAGAAGAAGCAAGCCTTCTATTATAACCAATGTCACGGGGTGAGATCCCTAAGTCCACTGCAGCCAGGTGGTCATGTTTTCACCAAGCTGGACCACCAGAAATCCTGGACAACTCCTGCAGTAGTGACCAGTGAGAGTGTCATACTACGCTCTTACCTCATCGAGACACAGCAGGGTGGAACGTTCCGGCGTAACCGTCGTCATCTCCAGGCGATGCCTGCTCCAGAGCCAGCTGGGAGCATAGCGCCTGTCTCACCAGTTCGCAAGGATGCCAGTCAAGAGCCCTACGACACAGTTGGACATGGGACTGGTCCACACACCCCCATTGTCAGCACACATGCTGGTACAGAGAAACTGTCACAGATCAGGTCTGGACGGGTCATTAAACCAGTTGTTAGACTGGACTTGTGAGTGACTGTGTTCTCACATCTCAATGCCTTTGGGGGGGATATACATTTATGAAAATAGGGGGGAAGAAAAGGGTGAACAAAAGAAAAAAAAGAGTTCCAGATGGTAAACTAATATAACTAAGGAGTTATTTGGAAATGTCAAAAGAGTTCCAGAGTGTAATAAGTTGTGAAATGTTAAACTGAATGTTGAAGCCTTATTGTTGCTGTCAGTGTGGTAAGAGTTTTATTGATGCTACAGAATAGCAGTTTACATAATGTTTAACATAATGTTATATGTTTACTTTAAAAGGTGAAAGAAAAACTAAAAAGGGGAGATGTCATAGTATTACAGTTAATACGGTAATGTGCATGACAGTGACGGAAACTGTGAGATGTGGCTGTACATGAAAGGGGTTTTACGACAGTAGACTATGCATGAAGGTCATGTTGCATACATGTGAGCTGACCTGTTAGCTGAATAAAGTAGACACTTCACCTGCTCCGTTTGACTGGACATTCCGTGATTTATTACAACATATAGACAGTAAACTCTACTTAACACGACATATACTCTCTCTACTGCACACCTATGGTCAAACCATAAAAAAAGCAAGCTTACAGAGGCTTCGAGTGGCTTATAATGATGCTATGAGAATACTACTAAAAAGACCTGGATGGTGTAATGCAAGTGAAATGTTTATGGCTGCAGGAGTCAGTACCTTTCAGACTCTTCTAAGAAAGCTCATGTATAAATTTATATTTGCCGGCTCAATGACTCTGATAATGTAATCAGCAAGAGTTTAACTAATATAAGATTCAGTGCCACACGCTACCAGTCCCGGCAGTGGCACCACTGGTATAACTGCCTTCTTTTAACACACTGACTTGTTCCTGTTATGTTATTTTATTGTGTTTACTCTGTGTATTGTCTAGGGTTTGTCTTTTACCTATTTGTCTTTGTCTGTTCTGGACCCTGAGTCTGCAGTAAAGTTTTGAATTAAATATAGACAGTAAAGTCTACTTAACACGACATATACACAGTCTCTACTACTACTTTCGGCTGCTCCCATTAGGGGTCACCACAGCGGATCATCCGTTTCCATCTCTTCCTGTCCTCTGCATCTTCCTCTGTCACACCAGCCACCTGCATGTCCTCCCTCACCACATCCATAAACCTCCTCTTTGGCCTTCCTCTTCTCCTCTTCCCTGGCAGCTCCGTATTCAGCATCCTTCTCCCAGTATACCCAGCATCTCTCCTCCACACATGTCCAAACCATCTCAATCTTGCCTCTCTTGCTTTGTCTCCAAACCGTCCAACTTGAGCGGTCCCTCTAATATAATCATTCCTAATCCTGTCCTTCTTCATCACTCCCAGTGAAAATCTTATCATCTTTAACTCTGCCACCTCCAGGTCCGCCTCCTGTCTTTTCATCAGTGCCACTGTCTCCAGACCATATAACATGGCTGGTCTCACCACCATCTTGTAAACCTTCCCTTTAACTCTTGCTGGTACCCTTCTGTCACAAATCACTCCTGACACTCTTCTCCACCCACTCCACCCTGCCTGCACTCTCTTCTTCGCCTCTCTTCTGCACTCCCCATTACATTGGACAGTTGACCCCAAGTATTTAAACTCATACGCCTTCATCACCTCCACTCCTTGCATCCTCACCATTCCACTGTCCCCCCTCTCATTCATGCATAGGTATTCCATCTTGCTCCTACTGACTTTCATTCCTCTTCTCTCCAGTGCATACCTCCACCTCTCCAGGCTCTCCTCAACCTGCACCCTACTCTCGCTACAGATCACAATGTCATCCACGAACATCATCGTCCATGGAGACTCCTGCCTGATCTTGTCAGTCAACCTGTCCATCACCATTGCAAACAAGAAAGGGCTAAGAGCCGATCCTTGATGTAATCCCACCTCCACCTTGAACCCATCTGTCATTCCAACCACACACCTCACCATTGTCACACTTCCCTCATACATATCCTGCACCACTCCTACATACTTCTCTGCAACTCCTGACTTCCTCATACAATACCACACCTCCTCTCTCGGCACTCTGTCATAAGCTTTCTCTAAATCTACAAAGACACAATGCAACTCTTTCTGGCCTTCTCTATACTTCTCAATCAACATTCTGAAAGCAAACATCACATCTGTGGTGCTCTTTCGTGGCATGAAACCATACTGCTGCTCGCTGATCGTCACCTCTCCTCTTAACCTAGCTTCTATTACTCTTTCCCATATCTTCATGCTGTGGCTGATCAACTTTATACCTCTGCATAAAGTTGATACAAAACAGGTCAACAGAGTACTAAAAAAACCCAAAAAAACCCAACAACAACAATAACACAAAACAAAACAAAAAAAGGGAGAAAAAAGGAAAAAGAAATACACAGGTCTGGCAGAAACATAGAGCAGCACTTGAACAGCAACTGACAGTAACTGACAGTGTTTTGGTCACTCACTGACCCTTAGGCTATGGCATTCAGACACATATTGTGCCGCAAGGTGTGACCTTTGACCCTCTCCTAAAATAAGTGGCCATTGTTCTTTCTCATCCAGGAGTAGAACATTTGGAATCTGGTTTTCAGATGTCTCCTGGTATTTTTCTCTTATGTTCTGGGATTTCTCACAATTTAGCAGGAAGTGCATCTCTGTCTCCACCTCACCTGCCGTACAGTCACCACATATTCTTTGCTCTTTTGGTAGCCAAGATGTTTTGTGTGTCTGTCCTTTTCCTGGCTAGACTGTGGTCAGTGAGCCTGTAATTGGTAAGGATGTGTCTCTGCTGACTGTCTCTGACAGTGGACAGACAGTCAACCAGTTTGTGTTCTCATTTTAGGGCTCCATAATATTCTAACTTGTGTTGTCATTTGGTTTCTATGTCCCAGTGTTCCACATGAGTTGTTGCATTGTGTGATGATGTGGTTTCCTCTAGTCTGTGGTTGGTTAGCAGTGCTAGTCTGAAACTCATCTGTGTCAGTGGTTATGGGGTCAGTTAATTTCACAACCAGCTGACTGAGGGGACTCTTTCTTAGCTCTTGGATTTGGATGCTTTAAACTGCAGTGTGTGGTGGAGACTGGATTGAAGGTGCATCCAGAATTTAAGTGATCTGTTGTTAGATAACATGTTATGTTAGACAGAGTGACAGTGAGAGGTGTCATCCCTACAACATGTTATGTTAGACAGAGTGACAGTGAGAGGTGTCATCACTACAACATGTTATGTTAGAGTGACAGTGAGAGGTGTCATCCCTACAACATGTTATGTTAGACAGAGTGACAGTGAGAGGTGTCATCACTACATGTTATGTTAGACAGAGTGACAGTGAGAGGTGTCATCACTACAACATGTTATGTTAGACAGAGTGACAGTGAGAGGTGTCATCACTACAACATGTTATGTTAGAGTGACAGTGAGAGGTGTCATCACTACAACATGTTATGTTAGACAGAGTGACAGTGAGAGGTGTCATCACTACAACATGTTATGTTAGACAGAGTGACAGTGAGAGGTGTCATCACTACAACATGTTATGTTAGACAGAGTGACAGTGAGAGGTGTCATCACTACAACATGTTATGTTAGAGAGAGTGACAGTGAGAGGTGTCATCACTACAACATGTTATGTTAGACAGAGTGACAGTGAGAGGTGTCATCCCTACATGTTACGTTAGACAGAGTGACAGTGAGAGGTGTCATCACTACAACATGTTATGTTAGACAGAGTGACAGTGAGAGGTGTCATCACTACGACATGTTATGTTAGACAGAGTGACAGTGAGAGGTGTCATCACTACATGTTATGTTAGACAGAGTGACAGTGAGAGGTGTCATCCCTACATGTTACGTTAGACAGAGTGACAGTGAGAGGTGTCATCACTACAACATGTTATGTTAGACAGAGTGACAGTGAGAGGTGTCATCCCTACAACATGTTATGTTAGACAGAGTGACAGTGAGAGGTGTCATCACTACAACATGTTATGTTAGACAGAGTGACAGTGAGAGGTGTCATCACTACAACATGTTATGTTAGACAGAGGGACAGTGAGAGGTGTCATCACTACAACATGTTATGTTAGACAGAGTGACAGTGAGAGGTGTCATCCCTACAACACGTTATGTTAGACAGAGTGACAGTGAGAGGTGTCATCACTACATGTTATGTTAGACAGAGTGACAGTGAGAGGTGTCATCACTACAACATGTTATGTTAGACAGAGTGACAGTGAGAGGTGTCATCACTACACAACACGTTATGTTAGACAGAGTGACAGTGAGAGGTGTCATCACTACAACATGTTATGTTAGACAGAGTGACAGTGAGAGGTGTCATCCCTACAACATGTTATGTTAGACAGAGTGACAGTGAGAGGTGTCATCACTACAACATGTTATGTTAGACAGAGTGACAGTGAGAGGTGTCATCACTACAACATGTTATGTTAGACAGAGTGACAGTGAGAGGTGTCATCACTACATGTTATGTTAGACAGAGTGACAGTGAGAGGTGTCATCACTACAACATGTTATGTTAGACAGAGTGACAGTGAGAGGTGTCATCCCTACAACATGTTATGTTAGACAGAGTGACAGTGAGAGGTGTCATCACTACAACATGTTATGTTAGACAGAGTGACAGTGAGAGGTGTCATCACTACAACATGTTATGTTAGACAGAGTGACAGTGAGAGGTGTCATCACTACAACATGTTATGTTAGACAGAGTGACAGTGAGAGGTGTCATCACTACAACATGTTATGTTAGACAGAGTGACAGTGAGAGGTGTCATCACTACAACATGTTATGTTAGACAGAGTGACAGTGAGAGGTGTCATCACTACAACATGTTATGTTAGACAGAGGGACAGTGAGAGGTGTCATCACTACAACATGTTATGTTAGACAGAGGGACAGTGAGAGGTGTCATCACTACAACATGTTATGTTAGACAGAGTGACAGTGAGAGGTGTCATCACTACAACATGTTATGTTAGACAGAGTGACAGTGAGAGGTGTCATCCCTACAACATGTTATGTTAGACAGAGTGACAGTGAGAGGTGTCATCACTACAACATGTTATGTTAGACAGAGTGACAGTGAGAGGTGTCATCACTACATGTTATGTTAGACAGAGTGACAGTGAGAGGTGTCATCACTACAACATGTTATGTTAGACAGAGTGACAGTGAGAGGTGTCATCCCTACAACATGTTATGTTAGACAGAGTGACAGTGAGAGGTGTCATCACTACAACATGTTATGTTAGACAGAGGGACAGTGAGAGGTGTCATCACTACAACATGTTATGTTAGACAGAGGGACAGTGAGAGGTGTCATCACTACAACATGTTATGTTAGACAGAGTGACAGTGAGAGGTGTCATCACTACAACATGTTATGTTAGACAGAGTGACAGTGAGAGGTGTCATCCCTACAACATGTTATGTTAGACAGAGTGACAGTGAGAGGTGTCATCACTACAACATGTTATGTTAGACAGAGTGACAGTGAGAGGTGTCATCACTACAACATGTTATGTTAGACAGAGTGACAGTGAGAGGTGTCATCACTACAACATGTTATGTTAGACAGAGGGACAGTGAGAGGTGTCATCACTACAACATGTTATGTTAGACAGAGGGACAGTGAGAGGTGTCATCACTACAACATGTTATGTTAGACAGAGTGACAGTGAGAGGTGTCATCACTACAACATGTTATGTTAGACAGAGTGACAGTGAGAGGTGTCATCACTACATGTTATGTTAGACAGAGTGACAGTGAGAGGTGTCATCACTACAACATGTTATGTTAGACAGAGTGACAGTGAGAGGTATCATCACTACAACATGTTATGTTAGACAGAGTGACAGTGAGAGGTGTCATCCCTACAACATGTTATGTTAGACAGAGTGACAGTGAGAGGTGTCATCACTACAACATGTTATGTTAGACAGAGTGACAGTGAGAGGTGTCATCACTACAACATGTTATGTTAGACAGAGTGACAGTGAGAGGTGTCATCCCTACACCATGTTATGTTAGACAGAGTGACAGTGAGAGGTGTCATCACTACAACATGTTATGTTAGACAGAGTGACAGTGAGAGGTGTCATCCCTACAACATGTTATGTTAGACAGAGTGACAGTGAGAGGTGTCATCACTACAACATGTTATGTTAGACAGAGTGACAGTGAGAGGTGTCATCACTACATGTTATGTTAGACAGAGTGACAGTGAGAGGTGTCATCACTACAACATGTTATGTTAGACAGAGGGACAGTGAGAGGTGTCATCACTACAACATGTTATGTTAGACAGAGGGACAGTGAGAGGTGTCATCACTACAACATGTTATGTTAGACAGAGTGACAGTGAGAGGTGTCATCACTACAACATGTTATGTTAGACAGAGTGACAGTGAGAGGTGTCATCACTACAACATGTTATGTTAGACAGAGTGACAGTGAGAGGTGTCATCCCTACAACATGTTATGTTAGACAGAGTGACAGTGAGAGGTGTCATCACTACAACATGTTATGTTAGACAGAGTGACAGTGAGAGGTGTCATCCCTACACCATGTTATGTTAGACAGAGTGACAGTGAGAGGTGTCATCACTACAACATGTTATGTTAGACAGAGTGACAGTGAGAGGTGTCATCACTACAACATGTTATGTTAGACAGAGTGACAGTGAGAGGTGTCATCCCTACAACATGTTATGTTAGACAGAGTGACAGTGAGAGGTGTCATCACTACAACATGTTATGTTAGACAGAGTGACAGTGAGAGGTGTCATCACTACAACATGTTATGTTAGACAGAGTGACAGTGAGAGGTGTCATCACTACAACATGTTATGTTAGACAGAGTGACAGTGAGAGGTGTCATCACTACATGTTATGTTAGACAGAGTGACAGTGAGAGGTGTCATCACTACAACATGTTATGTTAGACAGAGTGACAGTGAGAGGTGTCATCCCTACAACATGTTATGTTAGACAGAGGGACAGTGAGAGGTGTCATCACTACAACATGTTATGTTAGACAGAGGGACAGTGAGAGGTGTCATCACTACAACATGTTATGTTAGACAGAGTGACAGTGAGAGGTGTCATCACTACAACATGTTATGTTAGACAGAGTGACAGTGAGAGGTGTCATCACTACAACATGTTATGTTAGACAGGTTGACAGTGAGAGGTGTCATCACTACAACATGTTATGTTAGACAGAGTGACAGTGAGAGGTGTCATCACTACAACATGTTATGTTAGACAGAGTGACAGTGAGAGGTGTCATCACTACACCATGTTATGTTAGACAGAGTGACAGTGAGAGGTGTCATCACTACAACATGTTATGTTAGACAGAGGGACAGTGAGAGGTGTCATCCCTACAACATGTTATGTTAGACAGAGTGACAGTGAGAGGTGTCATCCCTACAACATGTTATGTTAGACAGAGTGACAGTGAGAGGTGTCATCACTACACCATGTTATGTTAGACAGAGTGACAGTGAGAGGTGTCATCACTACAACATGTTATGTTAGACAGAGTGACAGTGAGAGGTGTCATCACTACATGTTATGTTAGACAGAGTGACAGTGAGAGGTGTCATCACTACAACATGTTATGTTAGACAGAGTGACAGTGAGAGGTGTCATCACTACAACATGTTATGTTAGACAGAGTGACAGTGAGAGGTGTCATCACTACATGTTATGTTAGACAGAGTGACAGTGAGAGGTGTCATCACTACAACATGTTATGTTAGACAGAGTGACAGTGAGAGGTGTCATTACTACAACATGTTATGTTAGACAGAGTGACAGTGAGAGGTGTCATCACTACAACATGTTATGTTAGACAGAGTGACAGTGAGAGGTGTCATCACTACAACATGTTATGTTAGACAGAGTGACAGTGAGAGGTGTCATCCCTACAACATGTTATGTTAGACAGAGTGACAGTGAGAGGTGTCATCACTACAACATGCTATGTTAGACAGAGTGACAGCGAGAGGTGTCATCACTACAACATGTTATGTTAGACAGAGTGACGCACAACACAAACAAAGCTTTCAACACATTTGACAATGTTTTTTTTAAATGTCATACAAACCATGCTCGTGTGAAGTATTGTGTGTATGTGTGTGTGTGTGTGTTTGTGTGTATGGGTGTGTGTATGTGTGTATGGGTGGGTGGGAGTGTGTGTGTGTGGGTGTGTGTGTGTATGTGTGTGTATGGGTGGGTGTGTGTGTGTATGGGTGGGTGGGTTTGTGTGTCTGTGCGTGTATGGGTGGGTGGGTTTGTGTGCGTGTGTGTGTATGGGTGTGTGTGTGTGTATGTGTATGTGTGTATGGGTGGGTGGGAGTGTGTGTGTGTATGTGTGTGTATGTGTATGTGTGTATGGGTGTGTGTGGGTGGGTGGGTGGGTGTGTGTGTGTATGGGTGGGTGGGTTTGTGTGTCTGTGCGTGTATGGGTTTGTGTGTCTGTGCGTGTATGTGTGGGTGGGTTTGTGTGCGTGTGTGTGTATGGGTGTGTGTATGGGTGTGTGTGTGTGTGTGGGGGGTGTGTGTGTGTGTGTGTGTGTGTGTTGTACTCAGCCTAGCATCCTGCATGTTAGTTGCAGTGGTTCCGGACCTCTCTCATGTCAGAGTATTCTGGGTATTTTTACTGTGCACCACCTCTGCATAGGTGAGCTGTTGCTGTGTGGGGGGCATGAACTCAGCTCCACCATGTGACGCTCCACTCTGCTGGGGAGAGCTGAATGAGGTGCTGCTGGGATGGGCTCCACTAGGCTGGGCCGTCCTGGGTCGGGCTCCCTTGGGATGGGCTGCGCTGGGCTGAGACTTCTTTGGATGGTCTCTGTTGGGATGGGCTCTGCTGGGCTGGGCCGTCCTGGGTCGGTCTCTGTTGGGATGGGTTCTGCTGGGCTGGGTCGTCCTGGGTCGGTCTCTGTTGGGATGGGCTCTGCTGGGCTGGGTCATCCTGGGTCGGTCTCTGTTGGGATGGGCTCTGCCGGGCTGGGTCGTCCTGGGTTGGTCTCTGTTGAGATGGGCTCTGCCGGGCTGGGTCGTCCTGGGTCGGTCCCTGTTGGGATGGGCTCTACTGGGCTGGGTCGTCCTGGGTCGGTCTCTGTTGGGATGGGTTCTGCTGGGCTGGGTCATCCTGGGTCGGTCTCTGTTGGGATGGGCTCTGCTGGGCTGGGTCGTCCTGGGTTGGTCTCTGTTTGGATGGGCTCTGCGGGGCTGGGTCACCCTGGGTCGGTCTCTGTTGGGATGGGCTCCGCTGGGCTGGGTCGTCCTGAGCTGGGCTCTCATCTCTCTTGGTGGATGGCAGGTGTCCAGTTGTCCCTGGTGGTGGTAGTGTGGTGGACCCAGCCGTCCCTGGTGGCGGTAGTGTGGTGGACCCCTGCTGGAGCGGTGCGTGGGTGGGCCCCTGCCGAGTGCGGCATCTTTGATGCTTTTTGCGAAAATTCTGACACCATCATGGTCGAGATGCAAATCATCATAGAGGTGTTGGAGTGTGAGGGCGGGGTGATGGGCGGTGCTGATGGGGGCACAGTCTTTGATGGTTTTGTCGTTTATTTTATTAATCATGTGCTTGGGGAAGTCTGGTCTTGGCAGCAAAGTAGAAATTGTTATGTTCGCCTCTCTCTCTCTCTCTCTCTCTCTCTCTCAGAGCCCCTCCCATTTCACCTCCCTTTATCACTGCCCCAAACTCCAGTCCGTCTCTGTGTCTTTCCGTGTGAGTGTTGCTGTGTGTTCGTGTAGCAGGTCTTCCGGTCTCTGCTGTGGGTTTAAAGGTAAGTGTGACTTTATTCTCTGGGAACATCAGATCAGCGAGAGAACTGATCTGGTGTATGGCTGTTCATCTCAATGTTCTGCTCCTATCAGCATGGATATCAATAACAAAATATCAGCATCAGATCAGTAACCAGAGGTTTATTGATCTGATCAGCTCTAGTCTGTTTATTTTCTTTTCATTGATAACAAAGTGCCGATACACTGATACATTGATACACTGATACACCGACACAATGATACACTGATACATTGATACACTGATACACCGATACAATGATACACTGATACATTGATACAATGATACATTGACACATACATTGGCCTCTATTTCACCCAAACTTCCCTGCTGTACTTCGCATTGTGTGCTTTGAAGTGTTTTGGAAGTAAATTAACACAATGTCAATAGACTCACTGGGAATAGAGAGAGGTAGAGTACAGAGAGAGAGGTGGCATGACTACTATCATAACACAACTATTAAAGATCATAGTATACTAACTAGCATCATCATTATGACTGGTAAATATAATAATCTAAGTATAAATACTATGAATAATTCTAGTACATAAAATACAACTAGTAATTATCACAGTATAACTACTAGTAAAAGCAATAAATATCATAGTATGACTTGTATTATAGTATAAACCATGATAGTTAACTGCTTTCCATTGTCTGTCCATCACCTTTCTGTTTAAATCAGTTTGTCTGATTTGTGGTTGTATAGATTTGTGATTGTTTCTTGTTCACATCGTGGAATGATAGACAGCATTAAAAGAGAATTACACAGCACAGCTAAAACCACAATAAAACCAGAGTAAACCCACAATAAAACCACACCCCCCAGCCACTCCGCTTGACAAACGGTAAAACAAACTGATATGACAAACCTGTGTAATAAACAGGTCTGTGTGATGCTTTTCCATTTAGAGATGCAAACATCTGTTGGAGCTGAGAAACACACCATGTGTCTATTTTATAACGAACATGTGTCTATTTTATAACGACCATGTGTCTATTTTAGTATAATGACCATGTGTCTATTTTATAATGACTAAATGTATTTTATAATGACTAAGTGTATTTTATAATGACTGAGTGTATTTTATAATGACTGAGTGTATTTTATGACTAAGTGTACTTTATGACTAAGTGTATTTTATAATGACAAGATGTATTTTATAATGACTAAGTGTATTTTATAATGACTTAAGTGTATTTTATAATGACCAAGTGTATTTTATAATGACTAAGTGTATTTTATGACTAAGTGTATTTTATAATGACAAGATGTATTTTATAATGACTAAGTGTACACTCACTGGCCACTTTATTAGGTACACCTTGCTAGTACCGGGTTGGACCCCCTTTTGCCTTCAGAACTGCCTTAATCCTTCGTGGCATAGATTCAACAAGGTACTGGAAACATTCCTCAGAGAGTTTGGTCCATATTGACATGATAGCATCACGCAGTTGCTGCAGATTTGTCGGCTGCACATCCATGATGCGAATCTCCCGGTCCACCACATCCCAAAGGTGCTCTATTGGATTGAGATCTGGTGACTGTGGAGGCCATTTGAGTACAGTGAACTCATTGTCATGTTCAAGAAACCAGTCTGAGATGATTCGAGCTTTATGACATGGCACGTTATCCTGCTGGAAGTAGCCATCAGAAGATGGGAACACTGTGGTCATAAAGGGATGGACATGGTCAGCAACAATACTCAGGTAGGCTGTGGCGTTGACACGATGCTCAATTGGTACTAAGGGGCCCAAAGTGTGCCAAGAAAATATCCCCCACACCATTACACCACCACCACCAGCCTGAACCGTTGATACAAGGCAGGATGGATCCATGCCTTCATGTTGTTGACGCCAAATTCTGACCCTACCATCCGAATGTCGCAGCAGAAATCGAGACTCATCAGACCAGGCAACGTTTTTCCAATCTTCTGTTGTCCAATTTTGGTGAGCCTGTGCGAATTGTAGCCTCAGTTTCCTGTTCTTAGCTGACAGGAGTGGCACCCGGTGTGGTCTTCTACCGCTGTAGCCCATCTGCCTCAAGGTTCGACATGTTGTGCGTTCAGAGATGCTCTTCTGCATACCTTGGTTGTAATGAGTGGTTATTTGAGTTACTGTTGCCTTTCTGTCAGCTCGAACCAGTCTGGCCATTCTCCTCTGACCTCTGGCATCAACAAGGCATTTTCGCCCACAGAACTGCCGCTCACTGGATATTTTCTCTTTTTTGGACCATTCTCTGTAAACCCTAGAGATGGTTGTGCGTGAAAATCCCAGTAGATCAGCAGTTTCTGAAATACTCAGACCAGCCCGTCTGGCACCAACAACCATGCCACGTTCAAAGTCACTTAAATCACCTTTCTTCCCCATTCTGATGCTCGGTTTGAACTGCAGCAGATCGTCTTGACCATGTCTACATGCCTAAATGCATTGAGTTGCTGCCATGTGATGGGCTGATTAGAAATTTGCGTTAACGAGCAGTTGGACAGGTGTGCCTAATAAAGTGGCCGGTGAGTGTATTTTATAATGACTTAAGTGTATTTTATAACGACTAAGTGTATTTTATAATGACTAAATGCATTTTATAATGACTAAGTGTATTTTATAATGACCAAATGTATTTTATAATGACTGGGTGTATTTTATAACGACTAAGTGTATTTTATAATGACTAAGTGTATTTTATAACGACTAAATGTATTTTATAACGACTAAGTGTATTTTATAACGACTAAGTGTATTTTAAATTGACAGGGTATTTTATAATAACTAAATGTATTTTATAATGACTAAGTGTATTTTATAATGACTAAATGTATTTTTAAAATGACTAAGTGTATTTTATAACGACTAAGTGTATTTTATAATGACTAAGTGTATTTTATAACGACTAAGTGTATTTTATAATGACTAAGTGTATTTTATAACGACTAAGGTTAGTTATGCCCCTTTTCCACAACATGGTACCGGCTTGGCTAGACTCGACTTGGTCGTGTTCCCCTACTGGACAGTTCCGGCATGTTGGTAACTGTTACCACTTTTCTGGTACCACTCTTGTCAAGGTTCCAAAAAACCTGGAGCGGGTACCAAAATCAGACCAGCTGCACTGAGGGCTACTATTACGGTAATGGAAAACGACACTGCGAGCCGAGCCGAGCCGAGCCGGTACCACATAGTGGAAAAGGGGCATTAGATGAGCGATGAAAGGTTTCTGTCAATAATCGTTGCTCCCACATAGTTGGAACTCTTTCAACCTTCTTTGACAGAAAGGCGAGTGATGTCATGTAGAAGGGGCTCGTATGGTTGCTTGATTCAAACAAAACATTTGTGTCTCATTTCAGCCGAAATCTCGTCATCATGTATCATTTGTTTAAAGACTAGACCCTGTGACATGTTAAACCACATGAAGATAATAAAAGCAAAGGTCCGCTTTCTTACACACCAGCACAGCAGCCTGCAGCCAGTGTGAGCAGGGTTGAGTCGATCATTTCTGAACCTTTAATCCAATGTGAACCGTCACTGAGCTGAAAGAAAGACAGCAAGTTCTCACAAGTCTTCTTAAAAACCTGCATGTGAGGTGCAGGTGTTAGAGGCAGATTATGAACACAGCCCACTTTAGATTCAAGACTCAAGAACTTTGTTGTCATTGTGCAAGCACAACGGAATTGCAGTTGTTTCAACTTCAAGGGTGCATACAACGAATACATAAGACATAAAGAGAGCTTTGTGCATGTGTGGATTGATCTGCAGCACCTACCTGATTGGGGGGGGGGGGGGGCTGAAACAGATGGTGTCCAGGGTGTGTAATCTCTTTTATGATGATTTAAGCCCTCCTCACACGGTGAGTGCAGTGAAGACGTTCTAGCTCAATGCCCACAATGTCCTGTGCTGTTACCACAACACACGGGAGGGCTTTGTTGTTCAGCCTGGTGCAGCTGCTGTAGCAGGCTGAACAACCAATCAAACCAGTAACGGTGAGAGAACAACCAATCAAACCAGTAACGGTGAGAGAACAACCAATCAAACCAGTAACGGTGAGAGAACAACCAATCAAACCAGTAACGGTGAGAGAACAACCAATCAAACCAGTAACGGTGAGAGAACAACCAATCAAACCAGTAACGGTGAGAGAACAACCAATCAAACCAGTAACGGTGAGAGAACAACCAATCAATCCAGTAACGGTGAGAGAACAACCAATCAAACCAGTAACGGTGAGAGAACAACCAATCAAACCAGTAACGGTGAGAGAACAACCAATCAAACCAGTAACGGTGAGAGAACAACCAATCAAATCAGTAACGGTGAGAGAACAACCAATTAAACCAGTAACGGTGAGAGAACAACCAATCAATCCAGTAACGGTGAGAGAACAACCAATCAAACCAGTAACGGTGAGAGAACAACCAATCAAACCAGTAACGGTGAGAGAACAACCAATCAAACCAGTAACGGTGAGAGAACAACCAATCAAACCAGTAACGGTGAGAGAACAACCAATCAAACCAGTAACGGTGAGAGAACAACCAATTAAACCAGTAACGGTGAGAGAACAACCAATCAATCCAGTAACGGTGAGAGAACAACCAATCAAACCAGTAACGGTGAGAGAACAACCAATCAAACCAGTAACGGTGAGAGAACAACCAATCAATCCAGTAACGGTGAGAGAACAACCAATCAAACCAGTAACGGTGAGAGAACAACCAATCAAACCAGTAACGGTGAGAGAACAACCAATCAAACCAGTAACGGTGAGAGAACAACCAATCAAACCAGTAACGGTGAGAGAACAACCAATCAAATCAGTAACGGTGAGAGAACAACCAATTAAACCAGTAACGGTGAGAGAACAACCAATCAATCCAGTAACGGTGAGAGAACAACCAATCAAACCAGTAACGGTGAGAGAACAACCAATCAAATCAGTAACGGTGAGAGAACAACCAATCAAACCAGTAACGGTGAGAGAACAACCAATCAAACCAGTAACGGTGAGAGAACAACCAATCAAATCAGTAACGGTGAGAGAACAACCAATCAAACTAGTAACTGTGAGAGAACAACCAATCAAACCAGTAACGGTGAGAGAACAACCAATCAAACCAGTAACGGTGAGAGAACAACCAATCAAACCAGTAACGGTGAGAGAACAACCAATCAAACCAGTAACTGTGAGAGAACAACCAATCAAACTAGTAACTGTGAGAGAACAACCAATCAAACCAGTAACGGTGACAGAACAACCAATCAAACTAGTAACGGTGACAGAACAACCAATCAAACCAGTAACGGTGAGAGAACAACCAATCAATCCAGTAACGGTGAGAGAACAACCAATCAAACCAGTAACGGTGAGAGAACAACCAATCAAACCAGTAACGGTGAGAGAACAACCAATCAAACCAGTAACGGTGAGAGAACAACCAATCAAACCAGTAACGGTGAGAGAACAACCAATCAAACCAGTAACGGTGAGAGAACAACCAATCAAACCAGTAACGGTGAGAGAACAACCAATCAAACCAGTAACGGTGAGAGAACAACCAATCAAACCAGTAACGGTGAGAGAACAACCAATTAAACCAGTAACGGTGAGATAACAACCAATCAAACCAGTAACGGTGAGAGAACAACCAATCAAATCAGTAACGGTGAGAGAACAACCAATCAAACCAGTATCGATGAGAGAACAACCAATCAAACCAGTAACGGTGAGAGAACAACCAATCAAACCAGTAACGGTGAGAGAACAACCAATCAAACCAGTAACGGTGAGAGAACAACCAATCAAACCAGTATCGATGAGAGAACAACCAATCAAACCAGTAACGGTGAGAGAACAACCAATCAAACCAGTAACGGTGAGAGAACAACCAATCAAACCAGTATCGATGAGAGAACAACCAATCAAACCAGTATCGATGAGAGAACAACCAATCAAACCAGTAACGGTGAGAGAACAACCAATCAAACCAGTATCGATGAGAGAACAACCAATCAGGAAAAGAAAAGCAGGGTTACTTTGCAGCAGGCAGGCCAAGCCTGCACATGACCAGAGACGGTGCAGGATACAGTAAGATAATGGGGATAACAGGGGATAATGGGGATAACAGGGGATAATGGATATAACAGGGGATAATGGAGATAACAGGGGATAATGGGGATAACAGGGGATAATGGAGATAACAGGGGATAATGGAGATAACAGGGGATAATGGAGATAACGGGATAATGGGGATAATGGAGATAACAGGGGATAATGGGGATAACAGGGGATAATGGGGATAACGGGATAATGGAGATAACAGGGGATAATGGAGATAACAGGGGATAATGGGGATAACAGGGGATAATGGATATAACAGGGGATAATGGAGATAACAGGGGATAATGGAGATAACGGGATAATGGAGATAACAGGGGATAATGGGGATAACAGGGGATAATGGAGATAACAGGGGATAATGGGGATAACGGGGATAATGGAGATAACAGGGGATGGCATGAAACTACATCTTGCTTGAAGAGAGGCTTTGTCCTCCCAGCAGCAGAGGGGACATGTGTGCTTTGAACGACAGGGTCTTTATACAGTCCATAAAAGAAGAAGACACAAGTCCAGTCAGAGATTCCCAGATCAGCAGCTGGTTTTACTGGTTGGTGAAGTGGTACAGAGCCACTTATCCAGCCTGTCTCCATTTCCCTGTAATGGTGCCATTAGCCAGAGTGTCCTCACAACACACGTGCTGCGCTGCACTCTGGCTTCCCCAGGGAAGCCAAAAGCATTAGGCAAAGCTTCCGCCGCAGGACTCATCTTCAGTCAATCAATACCTTAGCCAACCCACTTCCTGTCACTCACACACAAATGCAAGATCGCACTCTCTGTCTCTCTCTGTCTCTCTCTGACTCTGTCTCTCTGTCTCTGTCTCTCACTGTCTCTCCGTCTCTGTCTCTCTCTGTCTCTCTCTGACTCTGTCTCTCTGTCTCTCAATTCAATTCAATATGTGCTTTATTGGCATGACATACGTTTGTGTACATGTTGCCACAGCATGTAAAACAACAACACAACACAACAATGATTATAATAATAACAGCAACAACAATAATTATAATAACAGCAACAACAACGATTATAATAATAACAGCAACAACAACAATGATTATTATATTAAACAACAACAGTAGGAATAGGTGCCGTCCCCCACTGTCTCTCAGGTGGTGGCAAGATAATATAAATCTTGCTGCAATGCTCGCCGCTGCCCTCCTCCCAGGACCACCCGCTGCTTACCTGCGTCCTCCATGTCCTGCTACTCTGGGATCACATGTTCCAGCTCCTGCACAAAAGCCTGGCGCTGTTTCTCTCTCTCTCACACACACACAGACACACACACAGACACACACACACACACACAAAAACAAGTGGATCTGGTTTATTACACAAGTTACTTCACTCCCCCACCGTTAGGCTAACAAGAAGTTCCTCCACAGGGATCAACAATACTAATAAGGCCGAAAGAAAGTAGGCATGTGCCAAACGTGACCTCCAACTAGTGTCATGTGAGTCAACATGACTCATTCTAGTCAACATTTAACAGCCACTTTTAATGAAACAATTGGTTTTTGTTATAACACGTGTTCAATGCTACCTAGGAAGTTCAGGGTGGACCACCTGACTCCCATGAGACCAAGGCACATTCTTGCCTTTCCTGGAACATGATCTCACCACTACCTATCATAGTCTTTCAGATAAGTTGGGGAACGCTTCTGCCGGGTGGAGTGACGAACTTCCTGTGGCGGTGGTGCGACAGGTAGGACCACTCTTTCAGGGATCACCCTCTCTGGCCCCCGAGGTTCAACCGCAGGCCTTTGTTCAATCTCCGGGTTCTCTGACAGTCTCGCAGGAGCCACTTCTGAACTGTGTTCCAGCTCCTCTGGAGGTTCCATAGGTTGGTCTGGAGATTGGCAGGACTCCGGGTGACGTGCTCGCACCTGGTCAACGTGTCTCCTCATCCTCTGTCCACTGCCAAGAATCACTGTATAGGAAACAGGACCAGAAGATGACTCAACTGCAGCTGGAATTCATTTTGGTCCTGAGCCGTAATTCCTTGTGTATACGGCATCCCCGGGTGCACATCTTCTCAGCTTGGCCGTTTTGTCATGATGTGCTTTCTGTTTCAGCTGTTTCTGTTGAACTTTAGGTCAGGTTTCAGTAGGTCAAACGCAGATCTCAGTCGTCTGGACATCAACATTTCTGCAGGCGACAACCCTGTCGTCGCCTCAGGGGTGATGCAGTAGCTGAACAAGAACCTGGAAACTCTGGCCTCGATGCTATCTCCTCTCATCTTTTTCATCCCGTCTTTAAAGGTCTGCACCGCCCGCTCCGTTAAACCATCAGAGGAGGGGTGGAACGGCGCTGAGCTGACATGCTGAAACCCGTTCTGTGACATAAATTGGCTGAATTCCGCACTTGTGAGGCAACTGCCGTTGTCGGACACTAACATCTGTGGCAATCCATGGACTGTGAAGCACTGCCGTAGCTTTTCAATTGTTGCATGTGTTGTAGAGGCCTTCAGCGGATAAACCTCTAGCCACCTCGAATGTGTGTCAATTATCACCAAGAACATCTTGCCCAAGAATGGCCCTGAGTAGTCCACATGAATGCGAGACCATGGCAGCTCGGGCCATTCCCAGGGGTGCAGTGGTGTATTAGGTGGCGATTTTCTGTTTTGCCGGCATTCCACGCATTTGCGGACCTCCTTTTCGATAACCCCGTCCATCCACGGCCACCACATGTAAGACCTTGCTAAACCTTTCATGCGAGACATGCCCGGATGTGACTGATGGAGCATCTTCAGGAGAACAGACCGCCCCTGCGGAGGAATCACTGTTCTGGCTCCCCACAGGGCACAGCCATCTCGCGTACTCAACTCCAGACGACGGGTGTGATATGGCATGAGTTTAGGATCCTTTACCTCTGGCCAGCCATTCAAGACATAGCTGTGCACCAAGGACAGTGTGGCATCCCTCGCTGTCCACTTCCTGACTTGTGACATGTTCACCGGTACAAACCCCAATTCCAATGAAGTTGGGACGTTGTGTAAAACATGAATAAAAACAGAATACAATGATTTGCAAATCCTTTTCCACCTATATTCAATTGAATACATAACAAAGACATTATATTTAATGTTCAAACTGATAAACTTTATTGTTTTTTGCAAATATTCACTCATTTTGAATTTGATAGGAAAAAGGATATCCGATTTCAATATCCACCTGCTATATCTACTCGTTTCGGGTGAAGGTGTGTATATATTCCTCTATTCTAGGTGTCATGGACATTGTAGAGAATTACTTTGAGATTTCAGGTTATAAAATCAACTGGCAAAAGTTGCCAGCGTTGCTCCCCTGCTGACATTGGCGCATTTCCTTTTAAATGGCTATCATCGGGGATGAAATATCCAGATATAAGTCTAAATACAGACTTTCACGAGATCGTTCAAATTAACATAAATCCAGTGCTCCAAAACATTAAGACTAGCTTTGCCAAGTGTGAAAGTGTTTAATTTATCTCTCTGAGGAAAAATAAATACAGTTAAAATGGTGGTGTCCTCAAAGGTTAACTATATCAATATGATGCTCCCTTTAAACCTTCCTGCATCGGTGCTTAAGCAGTATAACGAAGTAGTTGGGCACTTCCTATGGAATGGGAAGAAACCCCGAATTAGTCTTAATAAGCTGTTCACCAGTAGAGGGAGGGGTGGACTGGCACTGCCAAATAGACTCATACAACATTGCCTTTGAGATGGTTAACTATACAAACACTGGTCAGGGAGTGGCTCACATCTGGGGTGGGTGGAGATAGAGAAATCGCTTACCTCCCCATTTAGATTTATAGATGCTCTGTCTCACAAACCTTCAAAGTCTCATCCTGAAGGGGAAATCAATCAAATGCTTCAGCACTCATGGGAGGTTCTGAGCAAGGTTCATAAAATGTTTGGCCTTTCTCAATATAAACGTTGCTGTTCTTTATGGAAGAATCCTGAGATTAAGATAGGGAAGAAAACAGTATGCTGGGGGATGGCACAGTAAGGGGTTAGCCACAATTGCTGATTTAGTTGATGAAGGAGTGTTTTACTCCTATGAAGGGCTAAAGGAACATTATAACCTGACGGAGAAATTTCCAAAAGTCCCCTTTATCAAATTATGGAGCTGTGTCCAGTCTATGGGTTACCATACAGGACAGGATGAGAAGGTATTACAGAGGTTCCTGAAGCTTCCCAGTATTGTACGACCATCCTCTGCATTTTATAAAATGGCAGCCAATGCTCTGTATGGTGAAAGTGAGAGTCTGAGGATAATATGGCAAAGGGACTTGGACATTGAGCTTGATAAAGAGGTATGGGAGAATATTGCCCAGAACGTAGGCTGGTCAGTAAGGGATAGTAAGAGCAAATGTATACATTATAAGATAATTCATAGGTATTATTGGACTCCAGTCAGACTTAAAAAGCTTGGTCTAATTCAAAGCAATGAATGCTGGAAATGTAAAAGTTCTATGGGTACTTTTGTACACCTCATGTCAGACTGTCCGCTGGTTTCCCCATTTTGGACACGAGTGGTTGGGGCAATTGAGGAGTGGTTGGACCAGTCCTTGCCAAGCTTGCCACATCTATGCCTTCTTGGAGACAAATCTGCTCTTCCAGCTGGACTCACAAAGGCACAGTCTGGGTTAGCCCTTGCAAGCTTCCTTAAGGCAGCCAGGGTTATATTAAGGAACTGGAAAATACAAGCACACTGTGTTTAAGTACATGATTGAACTCATGGCAGCTACAGCCTCATATGAGTTGATGATAGCTAAAATGAGAGATTCTGCATCTAAATTCAATGAAACGTGGGGCTTCCTCGGATTTATTAGTGGTACGGATCATTAGGTGGCAATATGTAAAAGAGAGCCTTGATATATATCATATGGGGTGTTATGTACTGTGGTGGTGGTGGTGGTGGGGGTGTTGTGGCCTATCATGCTGTGCTGTTAAGTTTGCTTGTTTTTTTGTTTTTGTTTGTTTGTACTGTAATGTTGATGTTTAGGAGGAAAAAGTAAATAAAAAATATTAATGACAAAAAAAAAGATGTGGTCGTTATACATGTCTTTATGAACAAGGCCAGTTTTCGTGTAAAGGTGTTCCAGGCGATGGCCTTTAGCTTTAAACTGGCATAGTGCAGGTGTAAACCAAGTGCAGAGTGGGTAAAGGAAACAGAGCAGGTTTTTAAAAGAGCAACACCGTATAAAAGACTATAAAGGCTATCGTTGTAACGAGAGACCAGTTGGTCTGGGGTGGATAAATTGTCTTTGCTGGGGAGGTTATCAGTTCCACTAGTGAGAGCAGATAAATCAGGATTTTTAATGTTACGGAACGAGGTGGAGCGTGACAAACTTGTCGTGATACTGTTAACATCGCAAGACACTAAACATTTGGTCGGAAATGGGCAAATCAGATGCACTGCAGTTAAGAGGAGTTACACCAGGGCAGCACATCAGGTCAAGTGTGTGTCCTTTGGAGTGCGTAGAAAAATCAATATTGTAACATACATGGATAAATAGATTCGGTAGCCCTTGGCTAACAGGTCGGACTCTTTAGTCGACAGTTTAACGTTGTCACCCGTGGTGCGGGAGACCTGGGTTCACGTCCCGGCTGTGGCGGTTCTCGGCGGCTGACCCCCCTAATTCGCTACAATGGTCAGACTTTCCAAATCGTCGTGATTGGTCTGGCACCCCAGATAGGAGTGCTGGCTCCCCCAGTGGAGGACACCGAAACCACCATTCCAGAGGTCCTAGAAGCAATATGTACACGTGCTGGGGAGCATCTTATGATGTCACAGAGAGAAATGGTGCGACAGTTGGTGGTGGAGTTCAAGGATGTTTTCTCCACAGGCCCCGATGACATTGGCTGCACTTCAGTCGTGCAGCACCACATTGACACGGGGAAAGCCCGCCCCATCCGCCAAGCCCCATATCGTCTGCCCAGACACAGAAAAGCAGCGGGGGAAAAGCTGCAGAGGATGAGAGAGGCTGGCATCATCGTCCCATCCAAGAGCCCATGGGCATCGCCAGCTATCCTTGTCCCAAAGAAAGATGGATCGACACGGTTCTTCATGGACCTTCGCAGACTCAACGAGATCACCATAAAGGATGTACACCCCATATCCTGCGTAGATGATGCCCTGGACAACCTGGCAGGTACAGTTGGACAAAGAATCAAGGGAAAAAACAGCCTTCTCATTAGGACAGGGGCTCTGGGAATTTATAGTAATGGCCTGCAGTCTCTGTAATGCCTTGGCAACCTTTGAGAGGCTGATGGAGACGATACTCGAGGGCCTGCCTAAGTCTGCCTGCCAGGTCTACTTGGATGATTTGATGATCCATACCTCCACCTTTGAACGGGAACTTGCAAACTTGAGAGATGTTCTGGGAAGACTGCGGCAGGCAAACCTGAAACTCCACCCCCAGAAGTGTCAGCTTTTCCAACGCCAAACACTCTTCCTTGGTCACATGGTCAGTGGTGCTGGAATAGCCACCAACCCAGAGAAAGTCAAGGATGTGGCAGAGCGGCCTCAGCCAGAGAATGTCCCCCAGCTAAAGAGCTTTTTGGGCTTGGCAAACTATTACAGACGTTTTGTAAGGAGTTACGCCGACATTGCCAGCCCCTTACACCAGGCAGAGATGGTGAAACCGTTCCTGTGGACAGAAGAGTGCAGTCGGGCATTCGTGGCTCGGAAGGAGGCCCTGGTCACCTCCCCAGTCCTAGCCTACCCCTTACCAGACTGCCCCTTCATACTGGATACAGATGCCAGCGACAAAGGGGTGGGGGAGTACTCTCACAGGTGATAGGGGGAGAGGAGCAAGTGTTGGCATTCCACAGCCAAACCCTTAGCCAGCCAGAGCGAAATTACTGTGTGACAAGACACGAGCTGTTAGCAGTGGTGAAGGCTACGGAGCATTTCCATCCTTACCTGTATGGCCAGGCATTCACAATCAGGACAGACCACGCCTGCCTACAGTGGTTGACCAACTTCAAACACCCGGAGGGCCAGCTCGCTAGGTGGCTGGAACAGCTCAGTCAATACGACTTCCAGGTCCAGCACAGAGTGGGGAGGCTTCATGGAAATGCGGATGCCCTTTCCCGCCGCCCATGTCTGGAGACCCACTGCCTACACTGTGAGCAACGGGAAAAGAGACAATGAGGCCTGCAGGAAGAGATACAGGAAGAGCGCCACTTACTGCGTGCTGTGGAGGAACTTCCAGAGGGGTTGGAGAGATTAACATCGGAAGACCTGGGTCAGATGCAGGCTGTTGACAGTGAAATTGCACCTGTGTTGGAGTGAAAACTCAATGGACGACGACCAGCCAGGTGTGAAGTGGCTGCACAGGGCCAGCTGGTGACCATGTGGGACTGCCTGGAGCTGAAAGAAGGAGTCCTGTACCGCAAATGGGAGTCCTCCAGAGGAGGTAGGGTGGTGTGGCAAATGATAGCACCAGAAGTCCTCTGACAGGAGATCCTCAGGCTAGCTCACGACCTACCCACTGTAGGGCACTTTGGAGTCAACAAAACCCTAGCCCACGTAAGACAGAGGTTCTTCTGTGATGTGATGCTTGTGCCACCAGAAAGGGCTCACCGCAGTGTCCCCAGGCTGAGATGCAGCAATACCACGTGGGGGACCGGATGGAAAGAGTAGCCGTCGACATTCTCGGCCCCCTGCCTCTCTCAGAAAAGGGGAGCCAGTATATCTTGGTTGCCATGGACTACTTCTGCAAGTGGCCGGAGAGCTATGCCATCCCAAACCAAGAGACAACCACAGTGGCTGAAGTCCTGGTCGATGGGTTTGTCACAAGGCTTGGTGTGCCTGACGAAATCCACAGCGATCAGGGTCGAAATTTCGAGAGTCAAGTCTTTAAAGAGATGTGTCGCCTACTACACATCAAGAAGACACACAAAATGGTGTTGCACCCCCAAAGCGATGGGATGGTTGAGTGGTACAACCACACCCTCCTGGTGCAACTGGCAGTCTTCGTCCAAAAGCACCAGCGTGACTGGGATGACTACTTACAGTTGTTGATGATGGCTTATCGGAGTGCAATGCACCAAAGCACCGGTTGCACTCCAGCTTCGATCATGTTCGGCCAAGAACTGCACACTCCAACAGAGCTCCTGACGACGTGTCAGCGGTGGCCAGTAGGGAGGAGGAAAAGGAGAAGACTTTTGAGTTGAGAAGATCAAAGTGACAGTGGCACCCAACTCAGTGCTACTGTTGTGCAAGCATAGCTGATGACGAAACAAACTGAAAAAGAAGGAAAAAAAAGATCCTGGAAAGAGAAAAGACTTCCTGAAAGAAAAAAAAAGGCTCGGTAGCCCTTGGCTAACAGGTCAGACCCTTTAGTCGACTGGTTAACATAGTCGCCTGTGGTACGGTAGACTTGGGTTCGCGTCCCAGCTGCGGCGGTTCCCGGACTGCCCCCTGAATTTGCTACAATATATTTCTGTAATCCAAAACTGCCCAGGCATGATGCCTTTGTGAGAGTATTGTGGACATTGTCCATGTGTATATTAAAGTCATCCAGCAATATTACATTAAGGGACAAAGAACATAAGAAGCATTGGATAATAATAATATAATAACAGTAATAATCAGCGTTGCTGATTGTCCTTTACAGTCCCTTGAGTGCCAGGTCCGCGTTGGCATCAGGCGGGATGTATACAGCTACCACAAAAACAGCTGTGAACTCTCTGGGCAGCCAAAATGGCCGACACAGGAGCAAGAGATATTCCAGGTCCGGGGAACAGAAAGACTTGAGGGAATGTATGCTCCTAGGGTCACACCAAGCATTATCGATCATGACACACACCCCCTCCCTTGCTTTTCCCACCGGAGAGTTCTTTCGATCTGTCCGCTTGAAACACAGAAAATCCCATTGGAACGATTGTGTGGTCTTGGATTTCCTCTGACAACCAGTCCAGTAAGGCAGATGATGTTAGAATCCCTCGTTTCTCGCTGGAAGGAGATCCTTGCCCTTAACTCAACCAGCTTGGCCAGTAAAATACCGGGGAGTGGGGGCCAGTTTGCTCGGCGCCTCAGTTTCACCAGCACTCTGGCTCGATGTCCCGGTCTCCGGCGATGCTTCCTTCGTCTCCGTAGTAGCGCCATTGTGCATGGTTCCCCTGCGGTTCTTGTGAGCAGGGGGTTCCGGTGGAAAAGCTTTGGATTTGTGTGAGTGATCATCATGTTTCGTATGTTCAGGAATGTGTCTCTGTCATATTTAAAGTAACTGGCTACTTTAGAGGTGAAAACAGTTCAGACAAACAGTAAAACAAGTAAAAGGCTGCAAGGTTGTTGGGGAGCAAGAAACGAGACATGCTTAGAAGGCGCCATCTTGTTTGTGCAAATGAGATGGGTGTTGCCACAACTTACTATTGTCTGCCACTGCGAGTGACCCAGTACAACTACAGCACGTCCAAGGGCAACTCCAGTTCTGACTGCTGACTGCTTGTCTGTCTGTGTGTCTGTCTGTGTGTAGTTTAGACGGGATGTTATCATTTCCAGTAACCCCTCCTCCCACCACTGCCAACCTCCAACCTGGTACCATGGAAGCCTGCTGGAGTGAAGTCAGGAGTACACGGGGGGAAGAGGAGGAGGAAGATGGAAAAACCAGTATAGACGGTAAAAGCATAGACAGTAAAAACAACATATACACAAATACACAATAACAAACACACACATTCACTTATTTCCAGTCCAGTTCCCAGCTGATGGTTTGTTTATTTGTTGATCTGCTTGCTTTTAACTTTTAATAACTTTTAACAACCCCTTGGGACCATTGGATTATTGTCATTGATTTTATGGTTTGCCTAAATCATTATATTATGGATTTTATTTGACCATCGGCTCCTGTACTGACTTGATTGCAGGGAAGCCTCTGGTTCTGTAGTGCTGGAGCTGAGTGTGGCTTGTTTCAAGCCTGTAGCTAAACAAACCAACAGTTATACCAATGTCGCCCTGTGAGGACTGTGTGCTGCTAAAGAAAGCTAATAGAAAGATCTCTGACCTTGAAGAGGATGTTCGATGGCTTTCTGATGAACCCCACAAGAGAGACTCCCTCTTCATGGACATGGCTTCTGGGCAGTCCGAACGGATTGCCTTTCTCCGTGCAACCATTCAGGACACAGTTCTGTGGGACCCCTCCACTTGTCCATGGCTCTCCTCCTGCTCGACACCTAACCACCAGTCATCCTGGGCCGAAGTGGTGGTCCGCAGTCCCCAGAGATGCTCGGACGGGGCTGCCTCCCCCCCTCGCCTAAGCCTCTCCAACCGCGATGCGATCCTGTCTGACAACACTCCAGTCCACCCAGCCGATGTTCCTGCAATTCCGACTCGTCCCGATCTGGACCCCTGTGCAAAAATGGCAGTTACCGACACTGCAGCTTTCCCACCACTAGTGGCTAGCAGTGTTCAGGTGAAGCCAAAACAACAACCCTCATCCTGGGTAATGACCTCTTCTTCCCATAACTACAAGATCCTGAAAGAGGCCATGATTGAACGCTCTCAAATCCTTCGCTGCCCTGAGCTGGCAGGGAAATCCCTTCTCACAGCTGATGTCACCGCCTCGCCACAACACTTGGCCTGCTCGGACACCCCATCCCCGGTCGGCAATTATAGCAGAATGGATCGTGCACTCTCCTCCCATGAGAAGCCACAGCAGACGGCTCCTCCTCCCCTTTTCTCTGCAGCCGCAGTAATACTAGTTGGGGATTCCATCACCACTAACATAAATTTTCTCAACGCAGCCCCACACGGTTTCCCTCGAGCCCCGGTCCCTCATATCCTGGACCAGCTCCCGGGGCTGCTGCGCTCAGTCCCATGCTCCACCAGTCGAGTGGTTGTTCAGCTGGGGCCAAACGATGCAGCTCGTCAGCAGTCTGATGACCAACAAGTATGATATTTTTAGCTTTTGAAGTACAAGGGGAAAGTGTTTGCGCTTCTGGTCCTGTCCCCACACGAGCCCGCGGAGCAGGGCGTTTACCACAATCCTTTGCTCTTACTCACTTTTCTTTTTTGTTCTTTTTTTTGTTTGTTTTGGATTGTCCCCCCCACCCTTTCTCTTCCCAGTTATATCCAGCCAATTACCCAATTAGTCACCAGCCGCTTCTTTTCACCTGACAAGAGTTTCACCAGGGGGATGTAGCGCGTGGGAGGGTCACACTATTCTCCCCAGTTCTCCCCCCCCCCTCAACAGGTGCCCTGACTAACCAGAGGAGGCGCTAGTGCAGCGACCAGGACACATACCCACATCCTGCTTCCTACCTGCAGACACGGCCAATTGTGTCTGTAGGGACACCCGACCAAGCCGGAGGTAACACAGGGATTCGAACCAGTGATCCCCGTGTTGGTAGGCAACGGAATAGACCGCCACGTCCCCCGGACGCCTCCTATTGAAGTTTGTACCTTGTCTTGTTTTATTTCTCTTGCAGAGCACTTTGGAACATGAGGAAAAGTGCGATACGAGCTGTTGCTATGGTTACCCATGGTTCTTCAGAGTGCTTCCCCCGCTCTCCGGGGGCGGGGCTGTAACTGGCATTTAGTTGTGTTTCTTTGTGTCAGCTTACACATGATGTGGACTGACACTTGATGGCAAGAATCACACAACAGCCTTAACAGGACTGTCATGCCGTGATCCACTGATGACACCTTTATCCATTTCCATGGCAACTATGACGCCACGGAAACCCTGGGTACTTGCCTGTCTCCTTTCAGAGGCGGAGCTGGAGGAGGCGTGGCTGGCAGAGGCGGGGTTATCCTCGCTGGTGACGGGGTGTTCCTCGGGGGAGGGGCCAGCAGAAGCCCTGCTGTCCACCCTGACGAGACAACAGGTTGCCACGGTGAAGCAGAGGCTGGACAACTACCACCACACACTGAGGAGAAGACACACACAAGCAGCTACACACGTCCGGGACATCTTCGCCACGGTGACACAATCTCACACACTCACACTCACACTCACACACACACTCACACACACACACTCACACACACACTCACACTCACTGAGGAGAAGACACACACAAGCAGCTACACACGTCCGGGACATCTTCACCACGGTGACACAATCTCACACACTCATACTCACACTCACATACACACTCACACACACACACACACACTCACTCACACACACACACACACACACACACACTGAGGAGAAGACACACACAAGCAGCTACACACATCTGGGACATCTTCACCACAGTGACACAATCTCACACACTCATACTCATACTCATACTCACACTCACATACACAATCACACACACACACACACTCACATACATACACACACACACTCACACACACACTGAGGACAAGACACACACAAGCAGCAACACACCTGCGGGACATCTTCACCACGGTGACAGAATCTCACACACTCACACACACACACACTCACACACACTCACATACACACTCACACACACACTGAGGAGAAGACACACACAAGCAGCTACACACATCCGGGACATCTTCACCACAGTGACACAATCTCACACACTCATACTCATACTCACACTCACATACACAATCACACACACACACACACACACACACTCACATACATACACACACACACACACTGAGGACAAGACACACACAAGCAGCAACACACCTGCGGGACATCTTCACCACGGTGACAGAATCTCACACTCACACTCACACACACACTCACACACTCACACACACTCACACACTTGCTTGCTTTAGGTTGTCCGTCGTGTCCGATGATGACAATCCTGCTCTGTCACTTGTGAGTCTTCTTATGGCTGTAAAGCCCAATCCGCGATCCACAATGTCTGCCACAGACAGAACAGGTGAAATCACTGACTGGGGGTGTAGGTGTGGTACTGGCTTCATGTCTCTTCAGACGTCTTCTGGTCCGTCGATCACCGCGGTCCTTCTCGAGGTTTTGCACCCCTTGTTGACAAAGCTGCCGCCAGATGGAGCGTTGGGCGGCAGTGTCTTCCAGCTGGCTCGGGTTCAGGCCGCACTTCTTTATGATGGTCTTCAGCTGGTCTTTGTACCGTTTTTTCTGGCCCCCTGCCAAGCGGCGGCCAAGATGTAGCTGGCCATACAGCACTTTACGCGGTAAGCGCTCCTTTGGCATCCTGATGACGTGACCGAGCCATCGAAGTTGGTGCTGGGTGACGGTAGCCTCCCTGCTGATGCAGTTGGTCTTGCGGAGTATTTCAGTATGGGGCACTCGGTCACGCCAGGTTCTCCTCAGGATGCATTGTAGGCATCTGATGTGGAAGGCCTCAAGCATCCTGAGGTGGTGGCTGTACAGGGTCCACGCCTCACAGCTGTAGAGGAGAGTCGTGATGACAACTGCCAAGTAGACAGATATTTTGGTGTGGAGGTTGAGGTCTTTGTTTTGAAAGACCCTTCTCCTAAGTCTGCCAAAAGAGGATGACGCTTGTTTAATCCGGTTTTGCATCTCCCTGTCGATGCTGCAGTCGTCAGAGAGGAAGCTGCCCAGGTATTTGAAGGATTCCACTGTTGCAAGTGGTTTGTCGGAGATGTTGAAGGTTGGTGAATGAGATGGAGGAGTAGATGCCCACTGGCATACTACTTCAGTCTTTGTCACATTTATAGAGAGCCCCAGCCTACCATACGCCCTTGTAGCAGCTGCAAGGGTAGCTTGTAGTGCCTCGGGTGTGTGGGCCACAACTGCACAGTCATCTGCGTACTGTAACTCGATGATGTGCTCCGATGTCATTTTTGTGACCGCTTGGAGCCTACGAATGTTAAATAGGTTTCCATCTAGTCTGAAGTCCACAGTAACCCCACTGTCCTTCCTGATTTCCTTGTGGAGCAGCAATGTCACACACAGGAGGAAGATGTTAAAAAGAACTGGAGCAAGGATGCACCCCTGACGTACCCCGGTGCACACCCTGAAGGGCTCAGATTCCTGGCCTCCAATGGTCACACGTGCCATCATCCCCACGTGAAATCTTTGAAGGATGTTGACAAACTTTCGTGGACAGCCAAACTTCAGGAGGATGTTCCATAGGATGTCCCTGCTGACTGTGTGGAAAGCCTTTGACAGGTCGATGAAGGCTATGAAGAGGTCCTGGTGTTGCTCCCTGCACTTCTCTTGGAGTTGCCGTGCTGTGAACACCATGTCCACAGTACTCCTATCCCTCCTGAACCCACACTGTGACTCAGGCAACAGCTCCTCTGAGATGTGTTTTACCAGCCTGTGTAACATGAGTTTGGCCAGGACTTTTCCAGCAACAGCCAGTAGTGAAATGCCACGGCTGTTGCCACAGAGGGACTTGTCTCCTTTGCCTTTATATATGGAGATGATGTTAGCATCCCTCCACTGCTGAGGGACAGTTTTGTTCTTCCATACGTGTGAGATGAACAGGAAAAGTGCACGGGTGCAGAGGTAGCCTCCCTGTTTAAAAACCTCTGCAGGGATACTGTCAGGGCCAGGGGTCTTGTTATTTGTCAGCGACCTAACTGCACAATGAACCTCTTCAAAGGTTGGTGGAAGGTCAAGGTCTTGGATGGTGGGGCGGACAGGTAGTTCATCCAAGATCGAGGGGTCTGTTGGGGAGGGCTGGTTCAAAAGAGTCTCAAAATGTTCTGCCCATCTTTTTGTGATGAGTTTCTGGTCCTTTATGAGGGTGGTACCATCATCAGACTTCAGGGGGGAGACAGAGCAGTTTCTTGGGCCGTAGATGGTTTTCACTGCATCATAAAAGTTGTGCATATCATTTCTATCGGCATGGGATTGTATTTCATTTGCCTTCGATATCCACCACTCATTCTGCAGGGCACGCAATTTTGACTGCACCTCTCTCCTGGATGCTTGCCATTGTTGCCGGAGTGTAGCACACTCACACACACTCATACACACTCACACACACACACACACACACTGAGGAGAAGACACACACAAGCAGCTACACACATCCGGGACATCTTCACCACAGTGACACAATCTCACACACTCATACTCATACTCACAATCACATACACTCTCTCTCACACACACACACGCACACACTGAGGACAAGACACACACAAGCAGCAACACACATCCGGGACATCTTCACCACAGTGACACAATCTCACACACTCATACTCATACTCACAATCACATACACTCACACACACACACACACACGCACACACTGAGGACAAGACACACACAAGCAGCAACACACCTGCAGGACATCTTCACCATGGTGACACAATCTCACACACTCACACACACACACACACACGCACACACTGAGGACAAGACACACACAAGCAGCAACACACCTGCAGGACATCTTCACCATGGTGACACAATCTCACACACTCACACACACACACACACACGCACTCAAACACTCACACACACACACTGAGACAGACAGACTCACACACACACACACACACACACACACACACACACACTGAAAAACAAGAACAGTCCACAGATATCTTCAAGGTGTGGACGTGTGTGCATGTTTGTGATGGACGTGTTATTCGCTTGAGACTTGCCTTGATGCTCAGTAACCCAGCCAGGTAACATCACAGAGGGTGAACCAGCTCACCTGGACACATGTTTCACCACCTCCTCAGTCTCACCTGACTGCAGGAGTCCACCCCCACCGTACTGTTTATAAGGGTGGGGACACCGTATTGTTTATAAGGGTGGAGACACCGTATTGTTTATAAGTGGGGGGACACCGTATTGTTTATAAGGGTGGGGACACCGTATTGTTTATAAGGGTGGAGACACCGTATTGTTTATAAGTGGGGGGACACCGTATTGTTTATAAGGGTGGAGACACCGTATTGTTTATAAGGGTGGAGACACCGTGTTTATAAGGGTGGGGACACCGTATTGTTTATAAGGGTGGAGACACTGTATTGTTTATAAGGGTGGAGACACCGTATTGTTTATAAGCGGGGGGACACCGTATTGTTTATAAGGGTGGAGACACCGTATTGTTTATAAGGGTGGAGACACCGTATTGTTTATAAGGGTGGAGACACCGTATTGTTTATAAGGGTGGGGACACCGTATTGTTTATAAGGGTGGAGACACCGTATTGTTTATAAGTGGGGGGACACCGTATTGTTTATAAGGGTGGGGACACCGTATTGTTTATAAGGGTGGAGACACCGTATTGTTTATAAGTGGGGGGACACCGTATTGTTTATAAGGGTGGAGAAACCGTATTGTTTATAAGGGTGGAGACACCGTGTTTATAAGGGTGGGGACACCGTATTGTTTATAAGGGTGGAGACACTGTATTGTTTATAAGGGTGGAGACACCGTATTGTTTATAAGCGGGGGGACACCGTATTGTTTATAAGGGTGGAGACACCGTATTGTTTATAAGGGTGGAGACACCGTATTGTTTATAAGTGGGGGGACACCGTATTGTTTATAAGGGTGGAGACACCGTATTGTTTATAAGGGTGGAGACACCGTGTTTATAAGGGTGGGGACACCGTATTGTTTATAAGCGGGGGGACACCGTATTGTTTATAAGGGTGGAGACACCGTATTGTTTATAAGGGTGGAGACACCGTATTGTTTATAAGGGTGGAGACACCGTATTGTTTATAAGGGTGGGGACACCGTATTGTTTATAAGGGGGGAGACACTGTATTGTTTATAAGGGTGGGGACACCGTATTGTTTATAAGGGTAGAGACACCGTATTGTTTATAAGTGGGGGGACACCGTATTGTTTATAAGGGTGGAGACACCGTATTGTTTATAAGGGTGGAGACACCGTGTTTATAAGGGTGGGGACACCGTATTGTTTATAAGGGTGGAGACACTGTATTGTTTATAAGGGTGGAGACACCGTATTGTTTATAAGCGGGGGGACACCGTATTGTTTATAAGGGTGGAGACACCGTATTGTTTATAAGGGTGGAGACACCGTATTATTTATAAGGGTGGAGACACCGTATTGTTTATAAGGGTGGGGACACCGTATTGTTTATAAGGGGGGAGACACTGTATTGTTTATAAGGGTGGGGACACCGTATTGTTTATAAGGGTAGAGACACCGATTGTAGCATTCCAGCCGGACTTTATTCAGACGACGCACTCCAATAACGAGTGATGGGTCCATGGTGCGGTGTCAGACCATTTATTGCAGCATTTACTAGTCACACCGTAGACACACCATAGAACCAGCATAAGAGCTGAAAGCATATACATAAATCAATCATTCAATTATATGTGCAACCACGTTTCCCCCATAGCTAGCCACCAGCACGGGGTGCATAGCACTAGCTAGCATTAGCTTATCATTAGCGATCTCCAAATCACAAAGAACACATTGCAAATAAAACATAACGAAATTCGAATCAAACAGTCAATCGGCACTCATACCTGTTCGCCTTCCAGCTAGGTGCTAAATAAATGATGATGATCAATGAATTATAAGTTGTGAATTCGTTCTTTGCATAGCGAACATGACCATCGTGTCCAACTTTCAATTTTGTTCTGCCGTTTTCTCGCAGCAGCGCACAGCATCATGGGAGACCAGAGTTTTTCAAAATAAAGGTCACATAACAAAAGGAAGTGTAATTCGCTGTTAATATCAATCAGGACTGTACTTTATGCACCAAATACAAATCAATAATGAGTACCATACAAATCAATAATAATAAAAAATACTAGACAAAATGATATGGGTCATTTACACACCGTATTATTTATAAGGGTGGGGACACCGTATTGTTTATAAGGGTGGAGACACCGTATTGTTTATAAGGGTGGGGTACCTGCAGTCAGTAAACGTGGTGTCCAGATGAGCTGGTTCAACCTTCTGTAGTGTTCTTGCATGGATTACTGAGCAGCATCAAGACCTGGTTTGTGGTTTCTCCAGGCTGCTGGGGGACTGGACAGCGGCGCCTCTTCCACACCATGTAACCAAGAGTGTCCTCCTGTCAGACTCCACAGTACCACTAAGCCCCTCCGCCGGACCAAGACTAGAGGTCTGGCCATCACATGGCATGTTATTCATGTTGTGTAGTTCTTGTTAGTGCTGATCTGATGCTTTGGCCAACACTTGCTGACCGTATGTGTGTGTGTTTGTATGTGTGTGTGTTGGTGTGTGTGTGTGTTTGTGTGTGTGTATGTTTGTGTATGTTTGTGTGTGTGTGCATGACTCCAGTACGACCAACCTTCCCCATTTTCACACCACTTGAAGATAACGAATCTGAACATGGACAACCACCAACACACACATACAAGCTGCAAGAAACAGATGCCCAGACAGACACACACTCGACTGCACACTCACCCAGACGAGCTGATTGGCTGCTGAGGGACGCTCCATACTCAGAGGGGGTGGCGGAACATGGAAGAGGTGGAGCTTGTCAGGACTGTCAACATCTCCATGGTGATGACCACGACCTGTCTGTGAGTTTGATGGCTGCATGTTTTTTTAAAAGTCACAATAATAATCAACCAAACAAGTTAAGTGTCAAACCAGCTTGTTGTGTTCAAAATAATAAAAGATGCTGTTTTATTTCAGCTTACAGATAAAATAACATGTGGTAAAGCAGCAGGTTAACCAGCTTGCTGTGTTCAAAACAATAAAAGCTGCTGTTTTAAGTCAGCTTACAGATAAAATAACATGTGGTAAAGCAGCAGGTTAACCAGCTTGTTGTGTTCAAAACAATAAAAGATGCTGTTTTAATTCAGCTTACAGATAAAATAACATGTGGTAAAGCAGCAGGTTAACCAGCTTGTTGTGTTCAAAACAATAAAAGATGCTGTTTTAATTCAGCTTACAGATAAAATAACATGTGGTAAAGCAGCAGGTTAAACAGCTTGTTGTGTTCAAAACAATAAAAGATGCTGTTTTAATTCAGCTTACAGATAAAATAACATGTGGTAAAGTAGCAGGTTAACCAGCTTGTTGTGTTCAAAACAATAAAAGATGTTGTTTTAATTCAGCTTACAGATAAAATAACATGTGGTAAAGCAGCAGGTTAACCAGCTTGTTGTGTTCAAAACAATAAAAGCTGCTGTTTTAATTCAGCTTACAGATAAAATAACATGTGGTGAAGCTGTAGAGAAGAAAATAAAATACAATTTTGAGCACCTACGCTAAATATAAAAATATACATAGGTGTAAAATATCTGCATATAGATATACCGTTAACTATCAAAAGTAACCTGAATTACAGTAAGACTGTATAAAATCTCTATGGCTAACTAGCTAAAACATCTATTTCTGCAGCTAACATATAGCTATTTACCTAATATCTGTAGCTAACGCAAAACTATCATAGTAATATCCAGTATTGCTAACACAATGCAACTCAATAATGTAGCTAACACATCCCAATGAATAGCTAGCACACAATAGTTTAGCTTATAGATCCCGTCTTTCCTAAGCTAACAAAACTACCCTATAAAATATTCAAACTACACAATATACACCTACAAACGTTACCAAAGATGTACACTATTATTTAGACTTACAGCCATTGCTTTCTGATGGCATTAAACAGAATGATGAGCGAAGATTGAGACATGCAACAACTTTTTCTACTTTCATTCAGCGTATCAGACTGAGATCGTTTAACAACGGCACTACTGTATCTGCACTTCCTGTTTCATTCTTCTTCTTGTGCAGGTGGCGCTAAATCACATCGAAACAATAGCATGCAGACACCCAGTGGTTGAAAATGGTATTACATCAAAATAAACATCGCAGGCAGAACAATTCAGCTTACAGATAAAATAACGTGGTAAAGCAGCAGGTTAACCAGCTTGCTGTGTTCAAAACAATAAAAGATGCTGTTTTAATTCAGCTTACAGATAAAATAATGTGGTAAAGTAGCAGGTTAACCAGCTTGTTGTGTTCAAAACAATAAAAGATGCTGTTTTAATTCAGCTTACAGATAAAATAACATGAGGTAAGGTAGCAGGTTAACCAGCTTGTTGTGTTCAAAACAATAAAAGATGCTGTTTTAATTCAGCTTACAGATAAAATAACATGTGGTAAAGCAGCAGCAGGTTAACCAGCTTGTTGTGTTCAAAACAATAAAAGATGCTGTTTTAATTCAGCTTACAGATAAAATAACATGTGGTAAAGCAGCAGGTTAACCAGCTTGCTGTGTTCAAAACAATAAAAGATGCTGTTTTAATACAGCTTACAGATAAAATAACATGTGGTAAAGTAGCAGGTTAACCAGCTTGTTGTGTTCAAAACAATAAAAGATGCTGTTTTAATTCAGCTTACAGATAAAATAACATGTGGTAATGCAGCAGGTTAACCAGCTTGCTGTGTTCAAAACAATAAAAGCTGCTGTTTTAAGTCAGCTTACAGATAAAATAACATGTGGTAAAGCAGCAGGTTAACCAGCTTGTTGTGTTCAAAACAATAAAAGATGCTGTTTTAATTCAGCTTACAGATAAAATAACATGTGGTAAAGCAGCAGGTTAACCAGCTTGTTGTGTTCAAAACAATAAAAGATGCTGTTTTAATTCAGCTTACAGATAAAATAACATGTGGTAAAGCAGCAGGTTAAACAGCTTGTTGTGTTCAAAACAATAAAAGATGCTGTTTTAATTCAGCTTACAGATAAAATAACATGTGGTAAAGTAGCAGGTTAACCAGCTTGTTGTGTTCAAAACAATAAAAGATGTTGTTTTAATTCAGCTTACAGATAAAATAACATGTGGTAAAGCAGCAGGTTAACCAGCTTGTTGTGTTCAAAACAATAAAAGCTGCTGTTTTAATTCAGCTTACAGATAAAATAACATGTGGTGAAGCTGTAGAGAAGAAAATAAAATACAATTTTGAGCACCTACGCTAAATATAAAAATATACATAGGTGTAAAATATCTGCATATAGATATACCGTTAACTATCAAAAGTAACCTGAATTACAGTAAGACTGTATAAAATCTCTATGGCTAACTAGCTAAAACATCTATTTCTGCAGCTAACATATAGCTATTTACCTAATATCTGTAGCTAACGCAAAACTATCATAGTAATATCCAGTATTGCTAACACAATGCAACTCAATAATGTAGCTAACACATCCCAATGAATAGCTAGCACACAATAGTTTAGCTTATAGATCCCGTCTTTCCTAAGCTAACAAAACTACCCTATAAAATATTCAAACTACACAATATACACCTACAAACGTTACCAAAGATGTACACTATTATTTAGACTTACAGCCATTGCTTTCTGATGGCATTAAACAGAATGATGAGCGAAGATTGAGACATGCAACAACTTTTTCTACTTTCATTCAGCGTATCAGACTGAGATCGTTTAACAACGGCACTACTGTATCTGCACTTCCTGTTTCATTCTTCTTCTTGTGCAGGTGGCGCTAAATCACATCGAAACAATAGCATGCAGACACCCAGTGGTTGAAAATGGTATTACATCAAAATAAACATCGCAGGCAGAACAATTCAGCTTACAGATAAAATAACGTGGTAAAGCAGCAGGTTAACCAGCTTGCTGTGTTCAAAACAATAAAAGATGCTGTTTTAATTCAGCTTACAGATAAAATAACGTGGTAAAGTAGCAGGTTAACCAGCTTGTTGTGTTCAAAACAATAAAAGATGCTGTTTTAATTCAGCTTACAGATAAAATAACATGAGGTAAGGTAGCAGGTTAACCAGCTTGTTGTGTTCAAAACAATAAAAGATGCTGTTTTAATTCAGCTTACAGATAAAATAACATGTGGTAAAGCAGCAGCAGGTTAACCAGCTTGTTGTGTTCAAAACAATAAAAGATGCTGTTTTAATTCAGCTTACAGATAAAATAACATGTGGTAAAGCAGCAGGTTAACCAGCTTGCTGTGTTCAAAACAATAAAAGATGCTGTTTTAATACAGCTTACAGATAAAATAACATGTGGTAAAGTAGCAGGTTAACCAGCTTGTTGTGTTCAAAACAATAAAAGATGCTGTTTTAATTCAGCTTACAGATAAAATAACATGTGGTAAAGTAGCAGGTTAACCAGCTTGCTGTGTTCAAAACAATAAAAGCTGCTGTTTTAATTCAGCTTACAGATAAAATAACATGCGATAAAGTAGCAGGTTAACCAGCTTGTTGTGTTCAAAACAATAAAAGATGCTGTTTTAATTCAGCTTACAGATAAAATAACATGTGGTAAAGCAGCAGGTTAACCAGCTTGCTGTGTTCAAAACAATAAAAGCTGCTGTTTTAATTCAGCTCACAGATAAAATAACATGTAGTAAAGCAGCAGGTTAACCAGCTTGCTGTGTTCAAAACAATAAAAGATGCTGTTTTAATTCAGCTTACAGATAAAATAACGTGGTAAAGTAGCAGGTTAACCAGCTTGTTGTGTTCAAAACAATAAAAGATGCTGTTTTAATTCAGCTTACAGATAAAATAACATGAGGTAAGGTAGCAGGTTAACCAGCTTGTTGTGTTCAAAACAATAAAAGATGCTGTTTTAATTCAGCTTACAGATAAAATAACATGTGGTAAAGCAGCAGCAGGTTAACCAGCTTGTTGTGTTCAAAACAATAAAAGATGCTGTTTTAATTCAGCTTACAGATAAAATAACATGTGGTAAAGCAGCAGGTTAACCAGCTTGCTGTGTTCAAAACAATAAAAGATGCTGTTTTAATACAGCTTACAGATAAAATAACATGTGGTAAAGTAGCAGGTTAACCAGCTTGTTGTGTTCAAAACAATAAAAGATGCTGTTTTAATTCAGCTTACAGATAAAATAACATGTGGTAAAGCAGCAGGTTAACCAGCTTGCTGTGTTCAAAACAATAAAAGCTGCTGTTTTAAGTCAGCTTACAGATAAAATAACATGTGGTAAAGCAGCAGGTTAACCAGCTTGTTGTGTTCAAAACAATAAAAGATGCTGTTTTAATTCAGCTTACAGATAAAATAACATGTGGTAAAGCAGCAGGTTAACCAGCTTGTTGTGTTCAAAACAATAAAAGATGCTGTTTTAATTCAGCTTACAGATAAAATAACATGTGGTAAAGCAGCAGGTTAAACAGCTTGTTGTGTTCAAAACAATAAAAGATGCTGTTTTAATTCAGCTTACAGATAAAATAACATGTGGTAAAGTAGCAGGTTAACCAGCTTGTTGTGTTCAAAACAATAAAAGATGTTGTTTTAATTCAGCTTACAGATAAAATAACATGTGGTAAAGCAGCAGGTTAACCAGCTTGTTGTGTTCAAAACAATAAAAGCTGCTGTTTTAATTCAGCTTACAGATAAAATAACATGTGGTGAAGCTGTAGAGAAGAAAATAAAATACAATTTTGAGCACCTACGCTAAATATAAAAATATACATAGGTGTAAAATATCTGCATATAGATATACCGTTAACTATCAAAAGTAACCTGAATTACAGTAAGACTGTATAAAATCTCTATGGCTAACTAGCTAAAACATCTATTTCTGCAGCTAACATATAGCTATTTACCTAATATCTGTAGCTAACGCAAAACTATCATAGTAATATCCAGTATTGCTAACACAATGCAACTCAATAATGTAGCTAACACATCCCAATGAATAGCTAGCACACAATAGTTTAGCTTATAGATCCCGTCTTTCCTAAGCTAACAAAACTACCCTATAAAATATTCAAACTACACAATATACACCTACAAACGTTACCAAAGATGTACACTATTATTTAGACTTACAGCCATTGCTTTCTGATGGCATTAAACAGAATGATGAGCGAAGATTGAGACATGCAACAACTTTTTCTACTTTCATTCAGCGTATCAGACTGAGATCGTTTAACAACGGCACTACTGTATCTGCACTTCCTGTTTCATTCTTCTTCTTGTGCAGGTGGCGCTAAATCACATCGAAACAATAGCATGCAGACACCCAGTGGTTGAAAAAGGTATTACATCAAAATAAACATCGCAGGCAGAACAATTCAGCTTACAGATAAAATAACGTGGTAAAGCAGCAGGTTAACCAGCTTGCTGTGTTCAAAACAATAAAAGATGCTGTTTTAATTCAGCTTACAGATAAAATAACGTGGTAAAGTAGCAGGTTAACCAGCTTGTTGTGTTCAAAACAATAAAAGATGCTGTTTTAATTCAGCTTACAGATAAAATAACATGAGGTAAGGTAGCAGGTTAACCAGCTTGTTGTGTTCAAAACAATAAAAGATGCTGTTTTAATTCAGCTTACAGATAAAATAACATGTGGTAAAGCAGCAGCAGGTTAACCAGCTTGTTGTGTTCAAAACAATAAAAGATGCTGTTTTAATTCAGCTTACAGATAAAATAACATGTGGTAAAGCAGCAGGTTAACCAGCTTGCTGTGTTCAAAACAATAAAAGATGCTGTTTTAATACAGCTTACAGATAAAATAACATGTGGTAAAGTAGCAGGTTAACCAGCTTGTTGTGTTCAAAACAATAAAAGATGCTGTTTTAATTCAGCTTACAGATAAAATAACATGTGGTAAAGTAGCAGGTTAACCAGCTTGCTGTGTTCAAAACAATAAAAGCTGCTGTTTTAATTCAGCTTACAGATAAAATAACATGCGATAAAGTAGCAGGTTAACCAGCTTGTTGTGTTCAAAACAATAAAAGATGCTGTTTTAATTCAGCTTACAGATAAAATAACATGTGGTAAAGCAGCAGGTTAACCAGCTTGCTGTGTTCAAAACAATAAAAGCTGCTGTTTTAATTCAGCTCACAGATAAAATAACATGTAGTAAAGTAGCAGGTTAACCAGCTTGTTGTGTTCAAAACAATAAAAGATACTGTTTTAATTCAGCTTACAGATAAAATAACATGTGCTAAAGCAGCAGGTTAACCAGCTTGTTGTGTTCAAAACAATAAAAGATGCTGTTTAATTCAGCTTACAGATAAAATAACATGTGGTAAAGCAGCAGGTTAACCAGCTTGTTGTGTTCAAAACAATAAAAGATGCTGTTTTAATTCAGCTTACAGATAAAATAACATGCGATAAAGTAGCAGGTTAACCAGCTTGTTGTGTTCAAAACAATAAAAGCTGCTGTTTTAATTCAGCTTACAGATAAAATAACATGTGATAAAGCAGCAGGTTAACCAGCTTGTTGTGTTCAAAACAATAAAAGCTGCTGTTTTAATTCAGCTTACAGATAAAATAACATGTGGTAAAGCAGCAGGTTAACCAGCTTGTTGTGTTCAAAACAATAAAAGATGCTGTTTAATTCAGCTTACAGATAAAATAACATGTGGTAAAGCAGCAGGTTAACCAGCTTGTTGTGTTCAAAACAATAAAAGATGCTGTTTTAATTCAGCTTACAGATAAAATAACATGTGGTAAAGCAGCAGGTTAAACAGCTTGTTGTGTTCAAAACAATAAAAGATGCTGTTTTAATTCAGCTTACAGATAAAATAACATGTGGTAAAGCAGCAGGTTAGGATAAAGATTGTTTTTGGACATTGGTGTAAATGTGTTGTGTCCTTGCTGAATGCCTGTAAAAGGGAGTGTATTAACAAAACAAAACAGACAAATAAGGCTGTCTCATCAAAAGTCTATTTGCTGTACAGCAGCACGTTACGTCACGTCAAGTTATCTATTATTCAAACCGCATGTTGTCTCCATTTTGTTGTGACGGGAAATGCAAATGTTTCTTCCTGCAAGCGGGGCCATGACAGAAACAGTTTGAGAAACACTGGTTTAAGCCAACATTAAGCCATAGCTAATGTCCTGCAGAGCTAGCCCACAGGGCTGAGCCCCTGCTGAAGCTTGTAAACAGACTAGTAAATGGACTAATAAACAGACTAGTAAACACCAGTAAACAGACCAGGAAACAGACCAGTAAACACCAGTAAACAGACCAGGAAACACCAGTAAACAGACTAGTACACAGACCAGTAAACACACTAGGGAAGGAAGTCTACCCACTAGATTTCTTTCTTTTTTCTTTTTTTAAATTTATTTCTGATTTTTCCCTTTTCCTCCCAATTTAGTGGCCAATCGATCCCTATTTTAATTGAAACACCCACCCTCGTACTGCATGCGTTCGCCAACTGCATCTCTCCGGCCGGCAGTCTCGAAGGAGTCGCCTCGCCACTCTCGTGACAAGGCGACTCCAGGCCGAACCACTGTTTCCCCCCCCCACACGCCCAGAGACGCATTCATGTAACGGACACAAGCCGATTCCACCCCCCTCCTGGAGACGGCGTTGCCAATTAGTGCTGCTTCATCGAGTCCGGCAATAGTCGGATCTGACGAGACCAGGGCGCGAACCCCGGTCCCCAGTGGGCACTGCATCGACACAAAGCTGATGCTTAGACCACTACACCACCTTGGACACTAGATTTCTTAAACGAGTCCTTTGAGAAAGAAATCTAGCGAGTGTAGCAATAATCTCATTTATTTATTTCAGACCCCATTAGTCCACTGCCTCAGAAGCGACTACTCTTCCCAGGTCAAAGGGTACAACAGTTACAGTTTAAAAGTCAGTGTTTGACCCCAGGAAGAATAGTCACTGCCTCAGAAGCGACTACTCTTCCCAGGTCAAAGGGTACAACAGTTACAGTTTAAAAGTCAGTGTTTGACCCCAGGAAGAGTAGTCACAGCCTCAGCAGCGACTACTCTTCCCAGGTCAAACAGTACAACAGTTACAGTTTAAAAGTCAGTGTTTGACCCCAGGAAGAATAGTCACAGCCTCAGAAGCGACTACTCTTCCCAGGTCAAAGGGTACAACAGTTACAGTTTAAAAGTCAGTGTTTGACCCCAGGAAGAATAGTCACAGCCTCAGAAGCGACTACTCTTCTCAGGTCAAACAGTACAACAGTTACAGTTTAAAAGTCAGTGTTTGACCCCAGGAAGAATAGTTACTGCCTCAGAAGCAACTACTCTTCCCAGGTCAAACAGTACAACAGTTACAGTTTAAAAGTCAGTGTTTGACCCCAGGAAGAATAGTCACAGCCTCAGAAGCAACTACTCTTCCCAGGTCAAAGGGTACAACAGTTACAGTTTAAAAGTCAGTGTTTGACCCCAGGAAGAGTAGTCACAGCCTCAGCAGCGACTACTCTTCTCAGGTCAAACAGTACAACAGTTACAGTTTAAAAGTCAGTGTTTGACCCCAGGAAGAATAGTTACTGCCTCAGAAGCAACTACTCTTCCCAGGTCAAACAGTACAACAGTTACAGTTTAAAAGTCAGTGTTTGACCCCAGGAAGAATAGTCACTGCCTCAGAAGCGACTACTCTTCCCAGGTCAAAGGGTACAACAGTTACAGTTTAAAAGTCAGTGTTTGACCCCAGGAAGAGTAGTCACAGCCTCAGCAGCGACTACTCTTCCCAGGTCAAACAGTACAACAGTTACAGTTTAAAAGTCAGTGTTTGACCCCAGGAAGAATAGTCACAGCCTCAGAAGCGACTACTCTTCCCAGGTCAAAGGGTACAACAGTTACAGTTTAAAAGTCAGTGTTTGACCCCAGGAAGAATAGTCACAGCCTCAGAAGCGACTACTCTTCCCAGGTCAAACAGTACAACAGTTACAGTTTAAAAGTCAGTGTTTGACCCCAGGAAGAATAGTCACAGCCTCAGAAGCAACTACTCTTCCCAGGTCAAACAGTACAACAGTTACAGTTTAAAAGTCAGTGTTTGACCCCAGGAAGAATAGTCACAGCCTCAGAAGCAACTACTCTTCCCAGGTCAAAGGGTACAACAGTTACAGTTTAAAAGTCAGTGTTTGACCCCAGGAAGAGTAGTCACAGCCTCAGCAGCGACTACTCTTCTCAGGTCAAACAGTACAACAGTTACAGTTTAAAAGTCAGTGTTTGACCCCAGGAAGAATAGTTACTGCCTCAGAAGCAACTACTCTTCCCAGGTCAAACAGTACAACAGTTACAGTTTAAAAGTCAGTGTTTGACCCCAGGAAGAATAGTCACAGCCTCAGAAGCGACTAATCTTCCCAGGTCAAAGGGTACAACAGTTACAGTTTAAAAGTCAGTGTTTGACCGCAGGAAGAATAGTCACTGCCTCAGAAGCAACTACTCTTCCCAGGTCAAACAGTACAACAGTTACAGTTTAAAAGTCAGTGTTTGACCCCAGGAAGAATAGTCACAGCCTCAGAAGCGACTACTCTTCCAAGGTCAAAGGGTACAACAGTTACAGTTTAAAAGTCAGTGTTTGACCCCAGGAAGAATAGTCACAGCCTCAGAAGCGACTACTCTTCCCAGGTCAAAGGGTACAACAGTCACAGTTTAACAGTCAGTGTTTGACCCCAGGAAGAATAGTCACTGCCTCAGAAGCAACTACTCTTCCCAGGTCAAACAGTACAACAGTTACAGTTTAAAAGTCAGTGTTTGACCCAAGGAAGAATAGTCACAGCCTCAGAAGCGACTACTCTTCCCAGGTCAAAGGGTACAACAGTTACAGTTTAAAAGTCAGTGTTTGACCCCAGGAAGAATAGTCACTGCCTCAGAAGCAACTACTCTTCCCAGGTCAAACAGTACAACAGTTACAGTTTAAAAGTCAGTGTTTGACCCCAGGAAGAATAGTCACAGCCTCAGAAGCGACTACTCTTCCCAGGTCAAAGGGTACAACAGTTACAGTTTAAAAATCAGTGTTTGACCCCAGGAAGAATGGTCACTGCCTCAGCAGCGACTACTCTTCCCAGGTCAAACAGTACAACAGTTACAGTTTAAAAGTCAGTGTTTGACCCCAGGAAGAATAGTCACTGCCTCAGAAGCGACTACTCTTCCCAGGTCAAAGGGTACAACAGTTACAGTTTAAAAGTCAGTGTTTGACCCCAGGAAGAGTAGTCACAGCCTCAGCAGCGACTACTCTTCCCAGGTCAAACAGTACAACAGTTACAGTTTAAAAGTCAGTGTTTGACCCCAGGAAGAATAGTCACTGCCTCAGAAGCGACTACTCTTCCCAGGTCAAAGGGTACAACAGTTACAGTTTAAAAGTCAGTGTTTGACCCCAGGAAGAGTAGTCACAGCCTCAGCAGCGACTACTCTTCCCAGGTCAAACAGTACAACAGTTACAGTTTAAAAGTCAGTGTTTGACCCCAGGAAGAATAGTCACAGCCTCAGAAGCGACTACTCTTCCCAGGTCAAAGGGCACAACAGTTACAGTTTAAAAGTCAGTGTTTGACCCCAGGAAGAATAGTCACAGCCTCAGAAGCGACTACTCTTCCCAGGTCAAAGGGTACAACAGTTACAGTTTAAAAGTCAGTGTTTGACCCCAGGAAGAATAGTCACTGCCTCAGAAGCAACTACTCTTCCCAGGTCAAACAGTACAACAGTTACAGTTTAAAAGTCAGTGTTTGACCCCAGGAAGAATAGTCACAGCCTCAGCAGCGACTACTCTTCCCAGGTCAAAGGGTACAACAGTTACAGTTTAAAAGACACTGTTTGATAAGTGAGCTCAGCACAGAGCAAGGTGTCCCCAGCAGGACAAATGAAGAGGTTAGAGCAGAGTACAGAAGAGGAGAGATACAAGAGGAGAATCAACAGCAGTTATCGAGCTCACAGTGTCGGATCACACCAAGCTGGAAGCCCAAAACTGAAGGATCCATCATTCATTATCCAAACCGCTGATCCTGCTGTCAGGGTGGCGTGGAAACTGAAGTATACAAGTTTTAAATGTTATTCTTAACATGTGACTGAAGCGAGGGGCAAACGAAGAGATGAGATCAGTGTCTGGGCAAATGAGAAGCAGGCTCCAGTGTCTGGGCAGAGGAGAAGAAGGCTCCAGTGTTTGGGCAGAGGAGAAGAAGGCTCCAGTGTTTGGGCAGAGGAGAAGAAGGCTCCAGTGTCTGGGCAAATGAGAAGCAGGCTCCAGTGTCTGGGCAAATGAGAAGCAGGCTTCAGTGTCTGGGCAGAGGAGAAGAAGGCTCCAGTGTTTGGGCAGAGGAGAAGAAGGCTCCAGTGTCTGGGCAAATGAGAAGCAGGCTCCAGTGTCTGGGCAGAGGAGAAGCAGGCTTCAGTGTCTGGGCAGAGGAGAAGAAGGCTCCAGTGTCTGGGCAGAGGAGAAGAAGGCTCCAGTGTTTGGGCAGAGGAGAAGCAGGCTTCAGTGTCTGGGCAGAGGAGAAGCAGGCTTCAGTGTCTGGGCAGAGGAGAAGAAGGCTCCAGTGTTTGGGCAGAGGAGAAGCAGGCTTCAGTGTCTGGGCAGAGGAGAATGGCAGGAGCTGGACTTAGCAGTTTTTAATGACACTTTATATAAAAAAAATACAGGTACTGCTGCTACAACTAGTACTACTACAACTACTACTAGTGGGACACCCTGGTCGCATGGAGATGTTAACAGTACTACCGGTTCATGCAATGTTTACACGAGGAAGTCTTAACAGTACTACTGGTTGCTGCAGTGTTTACACAGGGAAGTCTGAATAGTACTACTGGTTGCTGCAGTGCTTACACGAGGAAGTGTTAACAGTACTACTGGTTGCTGCAGTGCTTACACGAGGAAGTGTTAACAGTACTACTGGTTGCTGCAGTGCTTACACGAGGGAGTGTTAACAGTACTACTGGTTGCTGCAGTGCTTACACGAGCAAGTGTTAACAGTACTACTGGTTGCTGCAGTGTTTACACGAGGAAGTGTTAACAGTATTACTGGTTGCTGCAGTGCTTACACGAGGAAGTGTTAACAGTACTAATGGTTGCTGCAGTGTTTACACGAGGAAGTGTTAACAGTACTACTGGTTGCTGCACTGCTTACACGAGGAAGTGTTAACAGACTACTGGTTGCTGTAGTGTTTACACAAGGAAGTGTTAACAGTACTACTGGTTGCTGCAGTGTTTACACAAGGAAGTGTTAACAGTAGTACTGGTTGCTGCACTGCTTACACGAGGAAGTGTTAACAGTACTACTGGTTGCTGCAGTGTTTACACGTGGAAGTGTTAACAGTACTACTGGTTGCTGCACTGCTTACATGAGGAAGTGTTAACAGACTACTGGTTGCTGCACGGCTTACACGAGGAAGTGTTAACAGTACTACTGGTTGCTGCACTGCTTACACGAGGAAGTGTTAACAGACTACTGGTTGCTGCAGTGCTTACACGAGGAAGTGTTAACAGTACTACTGGTTGCTGCAGTGTTTACACGAGGAAGTGTTAATAGTACTACTGGTTGCTGCAGTGTTTACACAGGGAAGTGTTAACAGTACTACTGGTTGCTGCAGTGTTTACACAGGGAAGTGTTAACAGTACTACTGGTTGCTGCAGTGTTTACACCTTGCAGTGACAGAATTGCTGCACTCTGCGAGAGTAAACTCTCTCTTCTCTGTCCTGATACTCCTGGACCTGTCAGCTGCGTTTGACACAGTGAACCACCAGATCCTCCTCTCTACCCTCGAGGGGCTGGGTGTCACAGGCTCTGCACTCTTAATAATTTCAACCTACCCGACGGGTCGCTCCTACCAGGTGACATGGAGGGGATCTGTGTCGGAGCCTCGCAGACTGACTACAGGCGTTCCACAAGGTTCGGTTCTGGGTCCTCTCCTTTTCTCCCTGTACACGACGTCCCTGGGTTCTGTTATTCGCTCGCTCGACTTCTCTTACCATTGTTATGCCGATGACACCCAGCTGATCTTGTCTTTCCCTCCCTCTGACACACAAGTAGAGACACGCATTGTTGCGTGCTTGACTGACATCTCGGAGTGGATGGCGACACACCACCTGAAGCTCAATCTGGACAAGACAAAGCTGATGTTCCTCCTGGGGAAAGGTTGCCCACACCGAGACCTGGCCAACACCATTGACAACACCGTGGTGATGCCAACTCAGACTGTGAGGAGTCTGGGTGTGATCCTGGATGACCAACTATCGTTTGCTGCAAACTCTGCATCGGTTGCTCGCTCCTGCAGATTTATCCTCTATAACATCCGGAGGATCCTCCCATTCCTCACCGACAAGATGGCACAGGTGCTCATCCAGGCTCTGGTCATCTCCCGGCTGGACTACAGCAACTCCCTGCTTGCTGGCGCACCGGCGTCAGCCATCAGACCTCTGGAGCTTGTTCAGAAAGCTGTAGCTCGTCTGGTGTTCAACCACCCCACGTTCTCCCACATGAGTCCCCTTCTCATGTCCCTACACTGGCTCCCAGTAGCTGCTCGCATCCAGTTTAAGACTCTGGTGCTAGCCTACAGGGCAGTGAAAGGAACAGCTCCTTCCTATCTCCAGGCCATGGTCAAGCCCTACATCCCCACCCGACCACTTCGTTCTGCTGCCTCAGGACGCCTGGTTGCCCCGTCGCTCAGAGGCCCCTGCTGCCGATCGACCCGGTCCCGGCTCGGTTCTGTCCTGGCCCCACAGTGGTGGAATGAACTCCCCACTGATGTCAGGACAGTGGAGTCGCTGCCCATCTTTCGGCGCAGGTGGAAAACTCACCTCTTTAAGAACTACTACCCTGTTACTTGTTCTTAGCACTTATTGTATTCACTCATTCAAAAAAAAAAATCTTTCTTGCACTTTTACTGTAGCACTGGTTTTGCTCTTAGATGCTTGTTTAGATGCACTTATGACCTCTGATGACTAGTTGTTCTCCTGATTTCCTACGTTAAATGATGCACTTATTGTAAGTCGCTTTGGATAAAAGGGTCGGCTAAATGACTGTAATGTCATGTCATGTCATGTCATGCACACAGGGAAGTGTTAACAGTACTGCTGGTTGCTGCAGCATTTACACAGGGAAGAGGTCATGCTAACATCTCTACTTGTTGATGCTGCCAATAGAGGGAGGTCCCTAGTAACCACTGGTAACCGTTGGTGTCTGCTGCAGTAGCAGTACACTGTTCACTGTATAACACACTGTCTTCTCTGTGTTTGTTTCAATGTTTGTGTGTGTGTGTTTGTATGTGTGTGTGTGTCTGTGTGTGTGTAGTCCTTCCAGCTGGTGTGTCCACAGCAGGGTCTGACACGTATGGAGGATTTGTCTCCAGCTGACATGACTAAAGTTGGACACATCTCTCTGATTGAACTCGGCACCTTCTACCGCACACTGGGCATCCACATCAGACACCGCCGCCCCCACCGCACCAAACCCCGAGGTCAGTGCTACACCTCCCTCTCTGTCTGTCTGTCTGTCTCTGACAGATGAGTAAGCATCCAGGGATTAAACTGGGCCAGGGCTGTCAGGGTTCAGCACTATTCTGCCTCAGACGGACACTGCGGTGTCAAGGCATCATTGAGGGTTGCACAAAGCATCTCGGGAAGGCGCCACAGCCGTGTCAGCTGTGCGGTAGTGATGTGTCATCTGCACAAGATGTGGCTCTAAGAGCCGATGCTTTGTAGTGAATCAGAAGAGCCAACTCCCATGGAGTGAGAGCCGGCTCCCCACTTTTCTTCCTTTCGCTGCTCAGCTCTCACTCTCAGTGGCTCAGCTCTGCTCACGGCAGAACTTTGTTTTGATTGGCAGCATGGTGGCCATGCAGCCAATCACATGTGAGGATATAGGATCATACCATTATGTGAAAGCAGAGAGGACAGACGTCTGTCCCCTCAGTCAGTGACTGAGTGAGACAGCAGACAGCGGTGAGGAGGAGAGTGCGAGTGCGTCGCGTCGTGAAAACACGTAAATATGAGTGACACCGGTAAACGAAGCAGCATCTGGCTGCAGTTTATAGATATTGGGAATAGCAGAGCACAGTGCCTTCACTGTAAAATGAAAATAACATTAAGAGCAGGTTCCACCACAAACCTGCACAGACACATCAGAACTGTCCATCCCACAGTGCAGTTGGAGGAGAGGGCAAGCTGGCTCAACGTCTACTGACCCTGGTGTGTCTGGTCCCAAACCACCAACAACTGCTGCAGCATCTACTGCCGTCCCCACAAATGCAAGTATAACCCCTCCTACTGCAACTCAAAGCAAACTAAGTCAGTTTATACCACAACAGATGACTCCAGCCAAACAGCACAGTGTTGATGAGGAGATGGCTAAAATGATTGCCACTGATTTCCAGCCCTTTTCCATTGTGGAGGACAAAGGTTTTGAAAGTTTTGTGAAAGCCTTAAATCCCACATACACTACCCAGTAGAAAAACACTGTCCCAAACAACGATCCCAAAACTATATGACACAGAACGTGCATTATGGCAAGAAAGAGTGACAAAAGCTCCATCAGTTTGCCTGACAACTGACTGCTGGACCTCCAGAACCACCTGCTCTTTCATGTCTGTCACTTGCCACTTTATTGAAAATTACAAGATGACATCTTGCTTGCTGGACTGCTTTGAGTTCACCGACAGACACACTGCAGAAAACTTGGCAGAGGAGCTCTTAAGAGTGGCAAGTAGAGGACAAAGTGGTATGCTGTGTGAGTGATAATGCTGCAAACATCCCCAAAGCCATAAAAATTCTGAAGTGGACCCACCACCCATGTCTGGCACATACATTAAACCCGATGATTAGAGATGCCCTGAAGGTGGTGAAAACAACCGTGGACAAGGTAAAGGCTTGTAGCTAAAGCACAGTAGCTGCGGAGGGGTTGAAGTCCACACAGCGCCAGATGGAGCTGCCTGAACTGAGGCCCAAACAAGAGTGTGCCACTAGGTGGAACTCAACATTTTATATGTTGAAACGCATTCTTGAAACAAAAGATGCCATCATCTCCACCCTGGCCCTCATCAACGCATCTGTTGATACGTTGAGTCAAGAGGAATGGGAGCTGGTGAAAGAGGTCTGCACCTTCCTGCAACCATTTGAGGAGGTGACTGTGGAGGTAAGTGCAGACAGGTACCTTGGACAATTGTTTTTTCTCTACTACTATTCAGTCACTATTATACATTGCAGAAACAACACATATAATAGACAAAACTAAATTGAAGAAAGCAATATGCCACATAATTAAAAAAGGCCTAAATTTAAAAGTTGCTGTTTTCTCTCCTTCAGCTATGCCACAGCCTCCAAAATGCTCCTGCTTTGCAAAGGTGTGCAGCGGGTGACAGCCCAACACCAACGGACAGTAACCGTGCAGAAAGTAAAGGAATTGGTTGCGGCTCTTTGTTCAGCCATGGACCGAACATTTCTTCTTTTTTTTTACATTTTATTCCTGATTTTTCCCTTTTTTCTCCCAATTTAGGGGCCAATCGATCCCTATTTTAATTCAAACACCCACCCTCATACTGCATGCGTTCGCCAACTGCATCTCTCCAGCCGGCAGTCTCGAAGGAGTCGCCTCCCCACTTCTGTGACGAGGTGTATCCAGGCCAAACCACTGCTTTTTCCCCACACACAGAGACGCATTCACGTGACGAACACAAGCCGACTCCGCCCGCCTCCCGAAGACAGCGCTGCCAATGATTGCTGCTTCATCGAGTCCGGCCATAGTCGGATCTGACGAGACCGGGGCGCGAACCCCGGTCCCCAGTGGGCAACTGCGGACCGAACAGTTCTGCGTATGGAGTTCAACACTGTCCTCTCAGAAACCACATTACTGGATCCTAGGTTTAAAAAGCTTGCATTCAGTGACAACAGAGCTGCTGACGAGGCACTTCAGAGAACAAGTGTAGCAGCAGCAAAATGCACCCCTAGCAGCCAGCCAGCTCCACCGTTAGAGGGCCAAGTGGAGCAGGAGCCACAAACTTCTGCTGGTGTGTGGAGGCTCTTTGATGAAAGAGCTACAGGAGATGCTGCAAGGAGAAATCCTACAGCTGATGCTGTAATGGAGATGAGATCTTATCTTGAGGAGCCCCTCGTCCAACGAGCAGAAGACCCACTGAGCTGGTGGCAGGCCAAGGCCTCAGTCTTCCCACGCCTGGTGAAGGTGATGGAGGGGAGACTGTGTATTGTGGCAACGTCTGTTCCTTCCGAGAGAATCTTCTCAAAAACAGGGCAGATACTCACAGGAAGGAGAAATCTCATCAGCCCATCCAAGCTGAGGTGTCTGATTTCTCTCAATGCCAACCTGCACTGAGGACATTCATACTGTTTGGTTAGTGAGCTTGGTTCTGTTTCTGTTCTGGTTCTGTTCTGTGGATTTGTTTGCAGTGTTTTGTTCATTTGTTTTTGTAAAATTAAAAGTTTGATTAAAATATTAAACAAAAGTAAGAATGACTGCTTTTGTAACAGAACAAATGCACAAAATGAGGCAATTATAAGGCTTCTCATAAAAACATCTGCCGTACATACAGAGCTGTATTTGGGGTTCCTTTTCATATCGATATTTCATATTGATTTTCACATTGATATCTCATATCGATATTT
>NC_079229.1:38989848-38992348 GCF_029633865.1 Lampris incognitus | reverse complement strand
ACCTCAGGCATGTGTGTAAGTAAGCTGCTAACATGTATTTCAGCATCTGATATATTCTCTGCACCATATCACCTCTTACTTCACCTGTGTAAGTCAATACTTGTGTATGTATGTGAAGAGAGTTGTGTTGTAGTGTTGTTATTCTATGTTCAGTACAGTGAGAGAGTTGTGTTGTAGTGTTGTTATTCTGTGTTCAGTACACTGAGAGAGTTGTGTTGTAGTGTTGTTATTCTGTGTTCAGTACACTGAGAGACTCGTGTTGTAGTGTTGTTATTCTGTGTTCAGTACACAGAGAGAGTTGTGTTGTAGTTTTGTTATTCTATGTTCAGTACACTTAGAGAGTTGTGTTGTATTGTTGTTATTCTGTGTTCAGTACACTGAGAGAGTTGTGTTGTAGTGTTGTTATTGTCTGTTCAGTACAGTGAGAGAGTTGTGTTGTTGTAGTGTTGTTATTCTATGTTCATTACAGTGAGAGAGTTGTGTTGTTGTAGTGTTGTTATTGTGTGTTCAGTACAGTGAGAGAGTTGTGTTGTTGTAGTGTTGTTATTGTGTGTTCAGGACACTGAGATAGTTGTGTTGTAGTGTTGTTATTGTCTGTTCAGTACAGTGAGAGAGTTGTGTTGTTGTGGTGTTATTATTCTATGTTCAGTACACTGAGAGAGTTGTGTTGTAGTGTTGTTATTGTGTGTTCAGTACAGTGAGAGAGTTGTGTTGTTGTAGTGTTGTTATTGTGTGTTCAGTACAGTGAGAGAGTTGTGTTGTTGTAGTGTTGTTATTGTGTGTTCAGTACAGTGAGAGAGTTGTGTTGTTGTAGTGTTGTTATTGTGTGTTCAGTACAGTGAGAGTTGTGTTGTTGTAGTGTTGTTATTGTGTGTTCAGTACAGTGAGAGAGTTGTGTTGTTGTAGGGTTGTTATTGTGTGTTCAGTACAGTGAGAGAGTTGTGTTGTTGTAGTGTTGTTATTCTATGTTCAGTACACTGAGAGAGTTGTGTTGTTGTAGTGTTGTTACCGTGTGTTCAGTACAGTGAGAGTTGTGTTGTTGTAGTGTTGTTATTGTGTGTTCAGGACACTGAGAGAGTTGTGTTGTTGTAGTGTTGTTATTGTGTGTTCAGTGCCATGAGAGAGTTGTGTTGTAGTGTTGTTATTGTGTGTTCAGTACAGTGAGAGAGTTGTGTTGTTGTAGTGTTGTTATTGTGTGTTCAGTACAGTGAGAGAGTGGTGTTTTAGTGTTGTTATTGTGTGTTCAGTACACTGAGAGAGTCGTGTTGTAGTGTTGTTATTCTATGTTCAGTACACTGAGAGAGTTGTGTTGCAGTGTTGTTATTCTATGTTCAGTACACTGAGAGAGTTGTGTTGTAGTGTTGTTATTGTGTGTTCAGTACACTGAGAGAGTTGTGTTGTAGTGTTGTTATTCTGTGTTCAGTACACTGAGAGAGTCGTGTTGTAGTGTTGTTATTCTGTGTTCAGTACAGTGAGAGAGTTGTGTTGTTGTAGTGTTGTTATTGTGTGTTCAGTACAGTGAGAGAGTGGTGTTGTAGTGTTGTTATTCTGTGTTCAGTACACTGAGAGAGTCGTGTTGTAGTGTTGTTATTTTATGTTCAGTACAGTGAGAGAGTTGTGTTGCAGTGTTGTTATTCTATGTTCAGCACACAGAGAGAGTTGTGTTGTAGTGTTGTTATTCTGTGTTCAGTACACTGAGAGAGTTGTTGTAGTGTTGTTATTCTGTGTTCAGTACACAGAGAGAGTTGTGTTGTAGTGTTGTTATTCTATGTTCAGTACAGTGAGAGAGTTGTGTTGTTGTAGTGTTGTTATTCTGTGTTCAGTACACTGAGAGAGTTGTGTTGTAGTGTTGTTATTCTATGTTCAGGACACTGAGAGAGTTGTGTTGTAGTGTTGTTATTGTCTGTTCAGTACAGTGAGAGAGTTGTGTTGTTGTAGTGTTGTTATTCTATGTTCAGTACACTGAGAGAGTTGTGTTGTTGTAGTGTTGTTACCGTGTGTTCAGTACAGTGAGAGAGTTGGGTTGTTGTAGTGTTGTTATTGTGTGTTCAGTACAGTGAGAGAGTGGTGTTGTAGTGTTGTTATTCTGTGTTCAGTACACTGAGAGAGTCGTGTTGTAGTGTTGTTATTCTATGTTCAGTACAGTGAGAGAGTTGTGTTGCAGTGTTGTTATTCTATGTTCAGTACACTGAGAGAGTTGTTGTAGTGTTGTTATTCTGTGTTCAGTACACAGAGAGAGTTGTGTTGTAGTGTTGTTCTTCTATGTTCAGTACACTGAGAGAGTTGTGTTGTTGTAGTGTTGTTATTCTATGTTCAGTACAGTGAGAGAGTTGTGTTGTAGTGTTGTTATTCTATGTTCAGTACACAGAGAGAGTTGTGTTGTAGTGTTGTTATTCTATGTTCAGTACACTGAGAGAGTTGTGTTGTAGTGTTGTTATTCTATGTTCAGTACACTGAGAGAGTTGTTGTAGTGTTGTTATTCTATGTTCAGTACACTGAG
>NC_079229.1:38924848-38982348 GCF_029633865.1 Lampris incognitus | reverse complement strand
CTGTCTCTGTCTCTCTGTCTCTCTCTTTGTCTCTCTCTCTCTTTTTACATTCTATCAGTTGGCAATTCACCCTTCGCTAAGCCCCGCCCCCCTTGGTTACTGTTGCTACGCCTGGCAAGCTATCGTCCGTCTGCGAAATTTAAACATGGCGTTCACTGTCATGCCAGTGACAGATATTCCAGGTGAATTGACATCCAATTTCTGGAAAAGCAAGGAGATATCAGAGAGAAGTAGACAGAAAGGCTTGCAATATGCATTTGAAAGCTACATCCACGATATAAGTTGTCAGCGTGTGAACGAAGGGGAAATTAAAATGGAGGCTAAAGCCTACAGGTCCCAATATAAGACCCAGGCACCCCACCCACGTCTTAACTACTCACGTTAAGGACAAGGAGATAAATGAACAACAATGCTCGTGTACAGCAGGGTAAGACAATATAGATAGTTGTATTTTAAGCTGACATTTAGTTATGAGTCCATATAGCCTACTAGCTAGCTTTCAGATCTAGCTAACATTAGACTATGTTTTAGCTAGCCAGGCTAGCCAGCTGGATCAGGGGAGCTCACATGCACTTTCCCGTTTGTTTAAAGTGCACCAGGATGTTGCTCACACATCGTGGGCTTGATCCATACACTGGATCATATAAAGGCAAGAACAGAAGAGTCCGCTAAGTCCTGCACACGTTTGCCACAACAATGGCACAAACCAAGAGGTGGTAAAATAAAGGCTGTGCCCGTAACACCGGTGGTGGTCGCAAAGGCTAGATGGGATGGAAAGCGGAGACCGGTTGACTGTCACTACACCGGGAGCAGGTAAGTTAACTGGATTGTCACTGACTACCTAGAATGACCTGTCATATTCCCCCCAAAATGACATACTTTACATATTCAGCAGTAGTCCATATTGATATTAATAATGTTTTGATATTATTTTCCTAGGACCCCCTCAGTAACGGACGAGGACTTGGCACTACTGAGACGGCAGACGGGAGCACCCATCAGCTACTTGGCTAACAGACCGCCTATCGATATAACTATAGGGGATAACAAGTACCCCCTTGGAAGTGGTTTGAGCCAACAGGTAAATGAAAAAGGATTTGACTGAGTCAACATAAGTATTTATTTTGTATCCAAAATAATTACATAGGCAATAGTGTACAAGTAATTTCAAGTAGGTTAGTATCATACAATATTACATAGGACTAATATGACTAAAGAAACATGAAAACGGATGTAATGGACATGTACCTGTATTATAGGACAGTAATACCTTGTAGACAGAAAGGTACGAGAGGAGGGGACCCTTAGCCACCAGGGCGCCTCCTGATCACTGGTCTTTGATGATGTGTGGTTGGAAGTTGGACAGCATGCTAACCACGTACCATATCTGATTTATCTTGGAAAGTCGGGACATTGGTACTCTACCAGAAAAAAATCTTAAACTTTTTAATTTTGGCAATTGCCCTTTCCACATGAACTCTGTGTTTGGCGATTTATTTGGTCATCTCATCATCTGCATGTGGCATCTGACGGTTAGATCTAGCAAAAGGTGGAATGTTCAGTCTGAGACCAATCTCTTCCACTTCTTTTTCAATCAGAAAACCTTTGTCGGTCATTAATCCATCTCCAACTTTAAGGTAGCCACACTGAATACAACCCTGCAGTAGCTCTATGATATTACACTGATTAAAGATCTCTTTGTCTGAAATACACTGCTCAAAAAAATAAAGGGAACACATAAGCAATGCAATGTAGCTCCAAATCAATCACACTTTTGAGATATCAACCTGTCCAGTTAGGAAGCAACACTGATTTGTGAATCAATGTCACCTGTTGGTAAATTGTTTAATTTCCACCAGGTGGAAATTAGACAATTTGCAAGACAACCCCTATAAAAGGAATGGATTTGCAGGTGGTGGCCACAGACCATTTGCCTGTCCTCATCTTTTCTGGCCGATCTTTGGTTAGTTTTTCATTTTGCTAGTGCCCTCACCACTAGAGGTGGCATGAGGCGGTATCTGCAACCTACAGAAGTTACTCAGGTAGTGCAGCTCATCCAGGATGGCACATCAATGCGTGCTGTGGCAAGAAGATTTGATGTGTCTCCCAGCACAGTGTCCAGAGCATGGAGGAGGTACCAGGAGACAGGCCAGTACACCAGGAGACGTGGAGGGGGCCGCAGGAGGACAACAACCCCGCAGCAGGACCGCTATCTGGTCCTTTGTGCAAGGAGGAACAGGAGGAGCACTGCCGGAGCCCTACAAAACGACCTTCAACAGGCCACTAATGTGCAGGTTTCTGCTCAAACAGTGAGAAACAGAATGCATGAGGATGGTATGAGGGCCCGACGTCCACAATTGAGGCCTGTGCTCACAGCCCAACACCGTGCAGCCCGATTGACCTTTGCCAGAGAACATCTTGGTTGACAGATTCGCCATTAGCGCCCTGTGCTCTTCACAGATGAGAGCAGGTTCACACTGAACACATGTGACAGACGTGAGAGAGTCTGGAGACGCTGTGGAGAACGTTCTGCTGCCTGCAACATCCTCCAGCATGACCGGTTTGGCGGTGGGTCAGTGATGGTCTGGGGAGGCATATCCTTGGAGGGCCGCACAGACCTCTACGTGCTAGCCAGAGGTACCATGACTGCCATTAGGTACCGGGATGAGATCCTCAGACCCATTGTCAGACCATATGCTGGTGCAGTGGGCCCTGGGTTCCTGCTCATGCATGACAATGCTCGTCCTCATGTGGCCAGAGTGTGTCAGCAGTTCCTGTATGTCGAGGGCATTGATGCTATGGACTGGCCTGCACGTTCCCCAGACCTGAATCCAATCGAGCACCTCTGGGACATCATGTCTCCTACCATCCGCCAACGCGATGTCGCACCACAGACTGTCCAGGAGTTGACCGATGCCCTGATCCAGGTCTGGGAGGAGATCCCTCAGGAGACCATCCGTCGTCTCATCAGGAGCATGCCCAGACGTTGTAGGGAGTGCATACAGGCACGTGGGGGCCACACACACTACTGAGCCTCATTTTGAATCATCTTGAAGAATTTCCACAGAAGTTGGATCAGCCTATGTTCTCATTTTCCACTTTGATTTTGAGTATGATTCTGAATCCAGACCTTAATGGGCTAATGATTTTGATTTCCATTGATCATTCTTAGGTTATTTTGCTCTAAACACATTCCTCTGTCTAATAAATAAAGATTTTCAGCTGAAATATTTCATTCATCGAGGTCTATATTGTGTTTTTAGGTGTTCCCTTTATTTTTTTGAGCAGTGTAGATCCAGTGAATATAGCAGACACATACATAACTGCACCTCGTGGGTCACAAGCAACTAGTGACTTCAGTGTGTTGGAGGACTTGTAGGTTGAATAGGTTTGACTCTGCAACAGTAAGGAGCTGGGCTTCTGTGTCTTCAGTTCTGTGCAGTCCAGAATTGCAAATGTATTTGGGAATTCCTCTTTAAAGTTAACAGGCATGTTCTGTGAAATCACATCTCTATGCGGCCAAATGGACAGTTTGCCAAGTCTGTCATACATGTAGTCTACCCAGGAGTTTATCAGTGTGCTGACACTCTGTACACACGAATCTGAAATCTAAATGCTAAATCTTTGTGGTCAAAATTTTGTCTTAGTTTCATTAGTGTGAGTAAAAACTGACTACGCACGGGAAGTTTTTGGATCTTGATGTCTGGCATTTTGTAAAAGAGGAATGTTTGTTTGTGGAGTGATGGGATCATTGGGTACATAAACTTTTGAACTGATCATAGGTGAATCCAGTGCAGTAGTGGAAGTACTGAGGTACATGACTGTTGTTTAGACCCTCTGGGGTTAATGCATTTGTAGTGTATGCATGAAGTTCCTTCCCAAGCAACTGGATTTGGCTGTCTTTGGCTTGAAGTTCCATCTTCAGGTTCAACATCTCCTGCTTCTGTTCTGCTAGTGTCTCCTTTAGAGTCTCCAATGCCTCTCCATGGTTGTCTGGGTCATGATGTGTCTCTGTAAATGACAAAATGATAAAACATCAGTTAATAATTTGTACACATTTCTTCCCTTTTACAGCTTCCTCTTGTCAGGCCAGCAAGACCAACACCACCTACAAACCAGCCTGGCGATTTCCCTGATTTCCCATTGCCGCCACAACCAACACATGTCTGTACGGTGCTCAATCGAAATGAAATGTGTAGCTACAGTAAAATGACAGTCACTTTGGCAGAATCTGTAGCTGTAGAGCGTGAGACCATACAACAGGACACAAGTAACATTTGGCATCCTGAAAGGTCTCCCCGACTCACATCAAGCTCCTTTCATAGAATATGCATAAGGACAGCCAACCATGATATCCTTGCCGCTAGTGTCAAAAGCAAGGCCCCAAGACAGACCAAGGCAATGAAAAGAGGGGTAGATCTAGAACCCATAGCTGCAATGCAGTACTCTGAGGTCACAGGCAATCTAGTGTTCCCATGTGGCTTTGTGGGTAATCCTCATGCTCCACACCTTGGCACTTCACCAGACAGGAAGGTGATAGAGAGGGGGGATAGTACAAGCTGTGGACTTTTGGAGATCAAGTGCCCATCAAAAGACAGTTTCAAAGACTGCACCTATCTCGTGAGGCAGGCAGATGGTAGCTACAAGCTAAAGGAGAGCCACTCCTATCACTACCAAATAACGGGGCAGCTGGGACTTATGGGAATGCCATGGTGTGACTTCTTTGTAATGTGCACTGAAGATGATCACCTACAGCGTATATATTTTGATGCAGTAAAGAAACAAATTAGATTTGTTTTTCTTTGACTGCTTTCTCAGCAGATGCCATCAGTAGAACCGAAATAAATAGACACATAACTACATAGATGCACTTGAACACTTACCTGTATCACTGTCACTGGCTTGAGAAGCAGTGTCTTCGGCAGAGTTTGGAGAAGCAGTGTCCTCAGTAGGGTTTGAGCTGCAGGCTTGCGGAGCATCCTGTTCCTCACTTCTGGTTCTGTAAAAAAGTTCAGTTTGACAATCATTTAATTGGAAACAAAAACACAAATTAATTAATAAACGCTGTATGTATCATTTTAAACAGACAGAAAGCGGGAATCCCGGGATGGGTTTTGATACAAAATGAAATGCATTCATTCAGTGTAGCCTAGCAATCCAAATGCATTCATGTACATATTCCTTGATCAATCTATGAAATTAAAAGTTGTGTGTAAACTGCATGGTAGAAAGAAATGTCATGTACTTTCAAACTCAGTAAAAATGTTAATGTTACTTTGATTGCTCGTCACCTTTTTGTTGGAGGCTTTCGGCAACCTCCATAATGTTCCTTCCTTTAGACAGTTGCAGGGATAGCAGCTATGGGATTCGGATATTCAGGTGTAGGCTGTTCATTCACAAAATGCTAAAAGATAACAGTTGATAGTTAAGAGCATGCATACCTTCGCAACCAACGTTACCAGCTAGTTTCTTTTATGTGCTAAATTTGCTATGATACTTCCCCTTTCTCTGAACTAGCTAGCTAGCAGCACTATCAGCGTCTGTATAAGAGACTAGGGTTGTCAGATGTAACGTTAGCTAGCAACTTCTCTACATTTGAAAAGATGTTGTTGATTGAGATGATGGAAGAGTTTGGGGCACTGAGATGATAACATAACTCATAACATACAAAGTTAGGTATAAGGTTCGGTGGAACCGGATTAAAATGTAACGAGCATTGTTAGTACTAGATAGCTTACCTAGCTAGCTAGGCTAGCTAACGTTAGCAAGCTTACCTTGGAGCAAACAAATGTGTTTTTGTTTATCCTCGATGGATTCAGCTGTGAGTGAGGTCTTCCACACTGTTTGATCCACATTCGACATTTTTCCTCTTGTGTTTAGGCTTAGGAAAAGCCCAAAATACGACCCCACCCTCCAAACTTTTAGGATATCTGCTGTCTGATTTGCAGGTACCGTAAGCGCACCACTTCGGCATTTCCTCGATAGCTTGCCAGGCCTCCCCTGCTTAGTAACGGTTACTAACGTAGGATTGGACAGTGGCTGTTCTGGGGCGGGGCTTAGCGAAGGGTCAGTTGCTTCTATCCAAAACAACTTTTGAGAGTCACTGTCTATCTGTCTCTGTGTTTTAAAGTGTGTGTGTGTGTGTGTGTGTGTGTGTCTGTGTGTGTGTCTGTGTGTGTGTCTGTGTGTGCGTGTGTCTCCAGGCTCTGCTGGGGTTCCTCAGTAAGGTTGTAGCTCACCAGGAGGAGAACAGGATGTCTGCGTGGAACGTCTCCATGGTCATTGCTCCCAACCTTTTCACCCGCAATCACTGCGGCAAGAATGCTAAGAAACAGGAGGAGATGCAGGAGGCTGTGGGAGCAGCTCACCTGGTTCACCTGATGATCACTCACCAGGAAGTACTCTGGACTGTGAGTTCTCACACACACACACACACACACACACACACACACACACACACACACACACACACATACACACACACACCATCATTATCAGCAGTCACTCGGGGTTGAGTATGACTGTCCTCCTTCCAGGTCCTTGTGGGTCTTCAGGTGGGTGTAGAGGTCGATCCTGGAGCTGCATATTTTGGGACAATGTGGGCAAGAGTGTGAAGAAGTGGTTGAGGATGTGGTTTGGGTCTTTCTGGTAACTCGCTCCTTTCTGAGTCTGTGCTTGTCTTCAGCAGCATGGTGGAGGACATGGTTGTAGCGCCCAGCCTCCTCACAGACAGCCGGTCTCCAGGCCTCCCTGTTTGTTGCTGCTTGTTCCCAGGTGTTAAGATCCATGCCAAACCTGTTGATGTGGGCCTTGATGTTGTCTTTATATCACTTCTTTTGTCCTCCTGGGGCACGGCGTCCTGTCACAAGCTCAGAGTAAAGGACTTGTTTCGGGAGGTGAGAGTCAGACAAGCCGAGGACATGGCCAGTCCATCTCAGCCGATGTTGTGTGATGGTGGCAGTTAGAGTAGCCATGTTGGCCTCCTTGAGGAAGCTGAAGTTGGTGCGCTTATCCTCCCAGCTGATCTTAAGGATCTTCCTGAGGCATTGCTGTTCATATGCCTCGAGTGCCTTCAAGTGCTTGTTATATGTGGTCCAGGTTTCTGACCCATACAGTAGGGTGGGCAGCACTGCTGCTTTGTACACCAGAATTTTTGTTCTGGCCTGAAGGTCTCGGTTTTCAAAAACCATTTTACTCAGTCTTGAGAAGGCCCGGCTAGCACAAATGAGACGATGGTGTATTTCAATGTCAGTGTTGGCTTGGGAGGAGAGAAGGTTGCCAAGATATGGGAACTGTTCCACGTTTTCGAGTCTGGTGTTGTCTACAGAGATGGATGGGACAGAGCAGGCATATTTCTGTTGGGTGGGGGTTGGCAGAGGACATGGGTCTGTGTGTTAATGGCCAGGCCAAGCTGCTTGTATGCCTTTACAAAGGTGTCCAGTATGCTCTGTAGTTCCTCTTCTATGAGGGACACTAAGGCGTTGTCATCAGCATACTGCAGCATTATGATGGATGTGGTGGTGGTTTTACCTTTAGCCCTGAATCTGTTAATGTTCTCAACATTCCCATCAGTTCTATACATGATTTTGACTCCCTGAGTCAGATTGGGACCCGTGAGGTGGACGATGGTGGCAATGAAGACAGAGAACAGGGTTGGGCCAATTACACAGCCTTGTTAAACTCCTATATGGACCTTGAAGGACTCTGTCTCATCTCCATAACTATATTTGTCAGAGCAGCCTATTTTTGACAGAACTAGCCAGAGGAGAACTAGCTTGGTGGTTTACGGTATCAAAAGCGTTGGTTAAGTCTATAAAAGTCATGTACAATAGTTGATTCTGTTCATGGGTTTTTTCTTGGAGTTGGTGAGCAGGAAAAATCATTTCTCTCTTAACTCTTGGCACATATGTCTATTGATTTTTATTCATCCATCCATCCATCATCCAAACTGCTTATCCTGCTCTCAGGGTCGTGGGGATGCTGGAGCCTACCCCAGCACTCATTGGGCAGCAGGCGGGGAGACACCCCGGACAGGCTGCCAGGCCATCACAGAGTCTATTTTTTAATACATTTTTATAAATGTATTTATAAAAATGTATTCCTAAATGAAAAATGGTTACGGCACGATTACAAAAAAATTCATTAAAATTGAAATAATAAAAATTAAAGAAATCACATGTATGCATTCCATTTCAGCATGTCTGATTATGTGAGTTCGTATGAATTCTGACATTTGAGCGACTAATCAAGCAATTCAGAAGCTGTACCGTGCAGTGTTGACTGAGTGTTTATTCTTCTCACTGTCACAGTGATGAGTAGCTAATGACTGTTTATGGTCATGCTCCTTTTTTCTAACATGAAATCTGGTGTGACCAAAAAGGCCATTAACAAATGGCACACTTCACTAACTATATGAGCATATTACAAGCACAATACCAATCACAACGTCCACCTACATTACTTACATTGGGGGAACAGTATCAAGTAGACAAGTTGCCAAGTTATCTTTATTTTTATTAATGTTTTTAACTAGATTGTTTAACACAATCTTGGAAAGTGAGAGGATGCCTGAGGAGTGGAGAAGAAGCATACTGGTACCGATTTTCAAGAACAAGGGTGATGTGCAGAACTGTAACAACTACAGAGGTATAAAGTTGATCAGCCACAGCATGAAGATTTGGGAAAGAGTAATAGAAGCTAGGTTAAGAGGAGAGGTGATGATCAGCAGCAGCAGTATGGTTTCATGCCATGAAAGAGCACCACAGATGTGATGTTTGCTTTGAGAATGTTGATGGAGAAGTATAGAGAAGGCCAGAAGGAGTTACATTGTGTCTTTGTGGATTTAGAGAAAGCATATGACAGGGTGCCGAGAGAGGAGGTGTGGTATTGTATGAGGAAGTCGGGAGTAGCAGAGAAGTATGTAGGAGTGGTGCAGGATACGTATGAGGGAAGTGTGACAATAGTGAGGTGTGTGGTTGGAATGACGGATGGGTTCAAGGTGGAGGTGGGATTACATCAAGGATCAGCTCTGAGCCCTTTCTTGTTTGCAATGGTGATGGACAGGTTGATGGAGGAGATCAGGCAGGAGTCTCCGTGGACTAGGATGTTCGCGGATGACATTGTGATCTGTAGCGAGAGTAGGGTGCAGGTTGAGGAGAGCCTGGAGAGGTGGAGGTATGCACTGGAGAGAAGAGGAATGAAAGCCAGTAGGAGCAAGACAGAATACCTATGCGTGAATGAGAGAGAGGACAGTGGAATGGTGAGGATGCAAGGAGTGGAGGTGACAAAGACATATGAGTTTAAATACTTGGGGTCAACTGTCCAAAGTAACGGGGAGTGCAGTAGAGAGGTGAAGAAGAGAGTGCAGGCAGGGTGGAGTGGGTGGAGAAGAGTGTCAGGAGTGATGTGTGACAGAAGGGTACCAGCAAGAGTTAAAGGGAAGGTTTACCAGATGGTTGTGAGACCAGCTATGTTGTATGGTTTGGAGACAGTGGCATTGATGAAAAGACAGGAGGTGGAAGAGGTGAAGATGATAAGATTTTCACTGGGAGTGATGAAGAAGGACAGGATTAGGAATGAGTATATTAGAGAGACAGCTCAGGTTGGACGGTTTGGAGACAAAGCAAGAGAGACAAGATGGAGATGGCTTGGACATGTGTGGAGGAGAGATGCTGGGTATATTGGGAGAAGGATGCTGAATATGGAGCTGCCAGGGAAGAGGAGAAGAGGAAGGCCAAAGAGGAGGTTTATGGATGTGGTGAGGGAGGACATGCAGGTGGCTGGTGTGACAGAGGAAGATGCAGAGGACAGGAAGAGATGGAAACGGATGATCCACTGTGGCGCCCCCTAATGGAAGCAGCCAAAAGTAGTGGTAGTAGTAGTGGTTGTTGTGGTGGATATTCTTCAGTTTTGCAATAAAAAAAAAAAAGGAAATTAATTTTTAAAAAAATCACAACAGCTGCAACTTCCTCAGCCGCCATTTTTGCAAGTTTGAAAATATGTTGGTTGTCCCTCCTTCTTCCACTACGTAGTCAAGATGGCAGCCATAGAGGTTGAGAAATTTTTGTTGTTTCACACTCAATTTTTTTACCGTTATGAGTGCATCATCTGGGTACTCGTAGTGCACTGTATGTTGCCATAATTGTCAGTGTGAACACACTTATGCACTCAAAATAGCGTGAGTATGGTGTGGTATAGTGTGAGTATGGAGGTACACGATTTGGGACACAGCGCAACTGTAAATCTACTTCCTGTTTCCTGTGACAGGTGCCATGCTTCCTGCTGAGCCAGGTCAGGCAGATGAACCAGGCCACCTGCCAGAAACAAACCAAGACAAAGACACGACTGATGAGGCGAAAAAACAAGAACAACGAGAATGAGGTGCTGACCGACAGAAAGAGACAGATAGACAGATGGATAGACAGGCAGACAGACAGACAGACAGATAGATAGATAGATAAACTGCAAACTACATCGTTAAACTGCAACTGTCAGGCATCCCCATTTCAACCCTTGAGTTGTTGTGAGGAGGGTGTGTGGACACCCAGCAGGACTAAAAACAAAACCTGTCAAAGGGCGGATGAGTTCCTCTGTGAACCAACGGCCATCCATACCTGGAGAGGAGATATGGACCCCCAGGTACTTTCCCTACTGAAACACAATGATGACTCAACCAAACTCAATCACCATAGGGGATCGGTCGAGGCCCGGGTTAACAATGGCCGCGTCCTTCACCGACCTTCCTTAGGGTGAAGTCGAAAAATGTGTTACTGAGGAAGAAAAAAGGCAAGCTACAAATCTAAAGCTACAGAAATCTGAGTTCACCACAGGGACCTGGAATGTAAGAACATTGAACACACCTGGAAAATTACAAGAACTCTGCCATGAAATGGAAAGGTACAATTGGAATGTATTAGGTATCGCAGAGATGAGATGGAAAGACATGGGGAAGAATGTCACTGACAAAGGTCATAAGGTCTGACACAGTGGTAACAGTCTCAAACATGTCCGAGGTGTTGGATTTATGGTGCACAAAGACACAGTCAATTCAGTACTAGAACGCTCACCAATATAAGACAGGATCATCACTCTGCGACTAAATGCTCAACATCACTATTATCCAAGTAGATCACACCAACAAGGAGATTGAAGAATTACATGAAGAAATTGAAAATTGCATCAAGAAAAAAACCAAATAAAGATATTTTGATTGTGCAGGGTGATTGGAATGCCAAAGTCGGCCCTGAGACACACATGAACTGGAGAGGGAACGTTGGGAAATTTGGTGTAGGAGTACTAGAGTTTATGTGCGAACAACAACTGGTTCTGGCAAACACACTCCACCCTCACAAGAACTCGCGGAAAACTACATGGCACTCACCGGATGGCACAAACCACAGCCAAATAGACTACATACCAATGTCAAAAAGGTTTCAATCAAGCATTGTAAGAAATAAAACAAGATCATTTCCTGGAGCTGATATAGGAAACGACCACGATTTGGTGATGATGACTGTCAACATAAGCTGAAAAAGCAGAAAAGAGAAAAGAATGGTAGAATCAAATATGACCTTTAAAAAACAAAAAAATGCAAACGTTAGAGATGAATTTCAAGCCAGAATTGGAGGACGTTTTGCTGCTCCTTGGAACTCAGACAATGTTGAAGAAGTGACCGAAAGTTCTCAGAAGAAATGAACAAAGCTGCGCTAGAAATACTAGATAAAAAGAAGTCCAAGGAACGTCAATGGATTTAAGATAGAACGTTGAAGCTATGCGACAGAAGACGCGAAGCCAAAGCTCTGACATACAGCTATGAAGAATGCAAGGAGGAATACAGAAAATGTTACAGAGAAGTGAAAGCTGCGATGAAGAAAGGTCAGGAGGACTGGACTGAACAAGAATGTCAAAGTTCTGATAACAACCTGAGGCATAACATCACTATTATGGCTTTCCAAACAGTGAAGAAATTAACTACAGAACAAAACATAAAGACATATTCTATTAACGACACAAATGGAGAACTGATCTCAGACAAAAAAGTGATTGCAAAGAGGTGGGCGGAATACTGCAGTGATCTTTACACCTGTGACCTCAATGAAAATCAGGAAGTATACAACCAACTGATAGTTGATGAGAACAAAGGTACAGAAGAAGATCACATCTTAAGATGCGAAGTTGAAGAAGCCATCAAACATCTGAAAAACGACAAAGCACCACGAGCAGACAATATACCAGTGGAACTAATCAAAAATGGCGGTGACAAAGTTATAGACATCTTACTTAGCATCTGCAACAAAATTTATAGCCTGAAGAAATGGCCTACGCAGTGGACTACTTCGGTACTGATTCCACTTCCAAAGAAAGGAAACTTGAAAATTATGCAGCAACTACAGAACCATTAGGGCAAGGTAATGCTCAGGATCATTCTCAGGAGAATCACACCACAAGTTGAGCAGATTCTTGATGAAGAACAAGCTGGTTTAAGGCCTGGAAGAAGCACAACCGAGCAAATCTTCAATTTGAGGGTTCTTTGTGAAAAATCTATAAAACATCGAGAAGTCCATCACAACTTGATTTTGATTTTGACAGAGTGTGGCAACAGGCTCTATGGAAAATTATGAGAAAACATAACATCAACGAACACCTTGTCCAAGTTATCGAAGCTCTTTATAAAGATTCGAAAAGTGCCGTGCTAGTGGACAGCACACTCAGACTGGTTCACTACAACAGTAGGAGTGAGACAAGGTTGTTTACTGTCACCGTGCCTTTTCAATGTATTCCTTGAAGAGATTATCACCAATGCTGTGGAGGGTTTTGAACCAACTCTCACAGTCGGCGGAAGAAAAATCACCAACCTTGCTTTGCAGATGACATAGATCTAAACACCAGCAACAGGGAAGAACTAGCTGAAATAACCAGAAGACTGGACAAGGCAGCTAAGGACATGGGTATGTTGATCAGTACTCAAAAAAGCAAAATCACGACAACAAGATCACCCGAGGAGGGAGACTGAAGAGATTGAAGAGCAGAACACGGAAATCACTGTTGGTAGCAAAAAAACTTGAGGAAGTCACGTCTTTCAGATATCTCGGATCTATGATTAATGAAGACGGAAGATTGGAAAAAGAAATTAGGTGCAGAATCGCCATCGCAACAAGCGCAATGACCAAGCTCAACACGATCTGGAAAGATAAAAACTTGGAATGAAGTCAAAAATGCAACTGCTGCGCACCATCATAACAGCAACTCTTGTATACGGTGCAGAACCCTGGACCCTAACAAAAGCTGTGGAGAAAAAAATACAAGCCTCTGAACTGAGAGCATATAGAAGAATACTGCACATGCACGTCACCAACACTGACGTGCTGGACAGAGTTAACGAAGCTATTGGTCACCATGATAGTTTACTGATAATGGTAAAAAAAAAAAAAGGAAATTAAACTGGTTTGGGCACGTTTGCCAAACGGGAAGGACATTTTCAAAGGACATCCTGCAAGGCCTGGTGGAAGGGACTAAGAAGAGAGGGAGACTGAGAAAAACCTGGGTAAAACAACATGGGAGAATGACTACAGCTGAGCGTAGTGGAGGTGGGGAGAGCTGCGATGGATAGATGGATAGACGATAGATGGATAGATGGATAGATGATAGATGGATAGGGAACGGTGGAAGAGACCTGTTGAGGCTTCAGCTGTGCTCCAATGACCTCCATGTTACAGATCTGATGATGATGATGATGAGATAGATAGATAGATAGATAGATAGATAGATAGATAGATAGATAGATAGATAGACAGATAAACAGACAGCTAGCTAGATAAATAGATAGATAGAGAGGGAAACTTCTGATCGAAATAATCTGTGTGTGTACGTGTGTGTATGTGTGTGTGTGTGTGTGTGTGTGTGTGTGTGTGTGTGTCAGGTCACAGAGTTGTGTGCGGGGCTAATCAGGGTACATGCGCCACAACATAACAAGGTTTCTATGGCGATACAACTTGATGGACAGACCAAAGCCAAAGATATCACAGCACGATTTGAACTTGAGAACAGGTACACACACACAAACACTCGCACACACACATAAACACACTTGCACGTACACACTGTGTGTGTGTGTGTCTCAATCATTGTGTCCAGATAAATTGGCTGCTATTATATTTATTTTCATTTATATATGTATTTCAAAATTTCAAAATAGAGGATAAACCCCTTGAGATGCACCAACTCATTTTCAGTTCAATTTTATTGTCATGTGTATTGGAATACAATGACATTTTTGTGCTCTGGCTCTCTGCCTTAAAACACAAAGGACGCACCATCCCAAAACAAAACAAAACAACCCACTACAGCCCTAAACAGACTACGTACACATGAATTCACACACTATATAAACAATATAGAAAATGTACACGATAACACAACAATGTGTTGTTATATGGGTGTGTCAGCTGTTCAGCAGCCTGACTGCCCGTGGAAAGAAACTATTACTGAGACGGGTGGAGTGTGGTTTGATGCTCCGCTAATGATTTTTAGCGGGATGGAGTGAGAACAGAACATGAGCGGGGTGGCTGGTGTCCTTAATGATGTTTTGGGCTTTCCTCTTGCAGCGAGTGGTGTAAATGTTATGAAGTGGGGTAGTTCCATGCAGATAATTGTTGCTGCTGTCTTTACAGTGCTTTGCAGCAGTCTGCAGTCCTGAGCAGTCAGCACCATGCAGTGTGTTGACAGGCTGTATCACAGTGTGGTTTGGTAACCTCAGATAAAAGTTCATTAGGGTTTAGGTACCAAAACTCTTGAGACGCCTCAGAAGACACAGTCTCTGCTACGCCTTCTTCAGGATGCAGCTGGTGTTGAGAGACCATGTGAGGGTGTCTGTGATGTGTAAACAGAGAAATCTAATACTGTCCACAACTTCCAACAGATGACCCATTGATGGAAATAGGAATGTCATTTCCTCTGACATTTCTAAAGTCAACAATGATTTCTTTTGTCCTACTGACATTTAGAAAGAGGTTGTTATCATGGCACCATCTGGTTAAATCTACCACCTCCCTCCTATAGGCCCTCTCATCACTGTTGCTTATTAGTCCAATCACTGTGGTGTCATCTGCAAATTTAATGATGCTGTTGTTGTCATATTTGGCAACACAGTCGTGTGTAAACAGACTGAACAATAGGGGACTGAGACAGCAGCCCTGGGGTGTGCCGATCCTAAGAACTAATGTAGATGAGTATGTTTTACCTATCCTCACAGTCTGGGGCCTGCCTGTCAGGAAATCAAATAGCCATTTACAGATAGAGTTGCCCAGACCAAGACCGCTGAGTTTAAACACCAATTTGGATGGTACAGTTGTATTAAAAGCAGAATTGTCATCACTAAACAACATTCTGACATGGGTATTTTCTTTTCAAGGTGTACTAGAGCAGTATGTAGAGCAAGTGAGATAGCCTCATCGACAGATCTGTTGGAACAGAAGGTAAACTGTAATGGGTCAAGGGTAACAGGAATGTTACATTTTCTATATTATATAACTAGTCTTTCCAGACACTTCGTAATAACAGCAGTCAAAGCAACAAGTCAGTAATTTATTAACGCAAGAGACAGGTGTTTTCTTAGGTACAGGCACAATGATGGTTTTCTTAAAACACAGTGGAACTACACATAATGACAGGGACAGGTTAAAAATGTCAGTAAAAACCCAAGATAGCTGGGTGTAACATGCCTTGAGGACACAGGAAGGGATTCTGTCTGAGCCAGCAGCTTTACAAGCCTTTACCAAAAGTTTTACTCACATCAACCTCTGTCACCCTAGTTCAACTTCATTGGGTGGGCACTGTGCTGCTGTGATTGGGTCCAAGTTCTGAGCTTCAAAGAGGGTATAAAAGTTGTTGATTCGAAGATACATTTTAGGATGCACTGGGACACATCATCAATGCTGTTTCCTGAGGTCCTCGGGTGTTTCAGGTCTTTCATCATCATACACCCTCTCTCAGGCAACCCAGCCAGGGTTGATCAGGCCCTGGCTTGTGTCCCAGCAGCATTCGCCCACAGATCACTCCTCCTGATCCAAAGCCATCTGGAGGCCATTTCTTCAGCCTCCATGGTAGACTTGATGGCTTTCCTTATTGCAGCCCCAGTGATGCCAAGAAGAGTGTAGACCTTGTATAGTGGACGGCCAGCAAAGGCTCTACACCCCCCTTCAATGGGCTGACATTGTGACTTCCAGCCTCTTCAGCTCTGATCTCCCAGCTCCTAGTACTTGTACTGCCTCCGCTCATTTGCCTCTTCCATCTGGTCCTCCCAGGGAACTGTCAGCTCTATAAGGAGCACCTGCTTTGAAGAGGCTGATGATAGCACTGCGTCTGGCCTCAACGAAGTTGTCATAACATGGTCCAATAACCTGAGCTGCTGAATACACTATCGTGAAGACCAGCTGTTGAAATTCAAGAGCAAGTAGTAAGGGCAGAGTGAGACTGACAACAGTTCAATGTCAGGACTACATAACTTCTTCCGTACCACAACGGTGTTACAGTACCTCTGGCTGACGAAAAAACACCCTCCCCCTCCTCGACTCCTCCCGGTAATCTCCGGTGACTGGTCCAGCCGAAATGGGCTACCAAACCCACTTATCATCAGGTCCTTTTCCTGGTCCATTTCGCTGAGCCATGTTTCAATAAAGGCAAGAAGGCAGGTTTCTTTCATTTCACGTTTGAATTTGGCCCACGCTTCCAGCTCCTCTACCTTATGCCTGATAGACTGCACATTGAATATCGGGACTGTTGGCAGTGGAGGAAGCCCGCAGCAGTTGTCGAGACTGAGGACTTTCAGTTTCCGGGGTACCGCTCCCCATCTTCCTCTTTTCCAAAAAGAAATCTTTTTATCTGAACTGTATGGTATGTACAGCTCCATTGGTATACTCACTGGCACATCACCTTTCGTCGAGGTCCGTAAAGAAAGAAGGAGTTCACGGCTGAAAGTGACTCGGCTCTCTCACCTGCCATGATATCCTTCTACGCCATGACAAAAGCCCAGGGATAGCGTTATCATGCATAAAGTGCGAAGAACTGTGTAAACGACCCCATAGCCCACATAGTGAGTCTCTGACAAACTTCACACACACGAGACGTTAAAGAACAAATTAAAAACAATTGAAAACGGTTAAAAACTGTTAGGTAGACTGCTTCGGGTCACACACCTAGAAGCACCCCACAGCTCCTCCTCCGAGGGAAGTCTTCCAGGAGATAACTGAGGAGCTCTGGGCAGCGCTCGTACACCTACTCCACTGGTCCTAGAGGGGAGCTGGCTCTGGCCGCAGTAACCACCTTCTGGACTTCCTTCCAGGTGGGGTCTCTGGTGTTGAACTCTGCCGTGGGAAATGGTATGGTCAAAAGAGCTCTGAGGGGCCCTAGCTCTTGCTCTCTATCAGGGTTGCTCAGAGTGTTTTGGTGGACATGGTCTACATCTTCCATGGGACAGGCAAGACAACCACTGCAATTCTGCCCTAACAGCTGCCTTGTGAATCCAAATGGATCAGCTCTAAACACAGTACGCTTCCTGGGCCTCTCTCTCCTCCATCTCCTGTGCCATTCTGGTCTGCGCAGGCTCATGAGCTTCTTCCTGATGACATAACGGAGCTCTGCCAGTGGTGGTTTCTCCTCCTTGGTTGCTACCTTGAACTGCCTTGCCAGAGTCCAAAGCTCTTGCCATAGTTGGTGGATCTTGTCTGCCTTTTGGTTAATGGTGTAGTTGGGTCTGGTGGTCTTGTCCTCTTCAACACCGAACCTCTCTGCCACGAAACTGACAGTGATGTTTTTTATCGTCAGAAGCCATCTGTCTGCGTCTCCCTTTGCGGTTGATTTCATGATTCTGGCTGCATCCTCATCAAACTGGCGCCACTCTCTGTGCTGGCTTGCTGGAGGCCACTTGATCCGACTCTGTTGAGCTACTTTACTGGAAGCCAGAGAGTTTAGCTCTTAGAGGTTCTGAGCTCTGTGGGGTGTCTCATTAGGAGTGGATCCTGTGTGCTGCACCCCCCCCCCCGCCCGCATTTCACACCCCGCATTTCATTCGGGCCTGATGGATTTTAAGGCCATGCTGGTTCTTGCAGACCTTGCTGCAAATGTTGTTAAGCTCATCCGGGAGAGAGGCAGAGGTGTTGATAGGCACACTGGTGGTCCTCAGGTAAAACATATGATATATCATTATATTATATTAGTTTAGCCTAGTTTAGATTTGCTGAAGTGACAAAATAACATAAAACAAGTCGACTAGTACAGCTATTATTAGTTTAGCTCAGTTTAGATTATGTGAGATTAAACTCGATTCATCCGGCCCTGATGAGAGCAGACTGTACCTCCAGTCAGTGCACAAGTCACAGACAGTCAGAGATAATGGAAAGTCATTATTGACTGTATTTGGTGATAAATGTTAAATCAACTAAATGAAATAGATTAATGACATCTTATTACATAACAGCTTGTTGTAGTCCTACAAGCCTAAGTAACACATGCAGCTATGACAAATCTCTCTCTCTGTCTCTCCACCAGTGGTGCCAGACTGTACTTATTTGAAGTGGGAGGAAACATTGGTATGTTTAAGCACACACGCACACACACACACGCGCACACAAACACACACACACACACGCACAAAGTACTGTGGTTCATACTAGAAACGAGGAATGGGCCGATACTGGGTTGAATTCCAAATCGTTCAATACGGTCTTCAGGGTTCGATACGGTCTTCAGGGTTCGATACGGTCTTCACGGTTTGATACGGTCTTCACATTTCAATACCGTCTTCGCGGTTCGATACGGTCTTCACGGTTTGATACGGTCTTCGCATTTCAATACCGTCTTCATGGTTTGATGCGGTCTTCACGGTTCGATACGGTCTTCACATTTCAATACCGTCTTCATGGTTCGATGCGGTCTTCACGGTTCGATACGGTCTTCACATTTCAATGCCGTCTTCATGGTTCGATGCGGTCTTCACGGTTCGATACGGTCTTCACATTTCAATACCGTCTTCATGGTTCGATGCGGTCTTCACGGTTCGATACGGTCTTCACATTTCAATGCCGTCTTCATGGTTCGATGCGGTCTTCACGGTTCGATACGGTCTTCACATTTCAATACCGTCTTCATGGTTCGATGCGGTCTTCACGGTTCGATACGGTCTTCACATTTCAATGCCGTCTTCATGGTTCGATGCGGTCTTCACATTTCAATACGGTCTTCACATTTCAATACCGTCTTCATGGTTCGATGCGGTCTTCACGGTTCGATACGGTCTTCACATTTCAATGCCGTCTTCATGGTTCGATGCGGTCTTCACGGTTCGATACGGTCTTCACATTTCAATACCGTCTTCATGGTTCGATGCGGTCTTCACGGTTCGATACGGTCTTCACATTTCAATGCCGTCTTCACGGTTCGATGCGGTCTTCACGGTTCGATACGGTCTTCACATTTCAATACCGTCTTCATGGTTCGATGCGGTCTTCACGGTTCGATACGGTCTTCACATTTCAATGCCGTCTTCACGGTTCGATGCGGTCTTCACGGTTTGATACGGTCTTCACATTTCAATGCCGTCTTCACGGTTCGATGCGGTCTTCACGGTTCGATACGGTCTTCACATTTCAATACCGTCTTCATGGTTCGATGCGGTCTTCACGGTTCGATACGGTCTTCACATTTCAATACCGTCTTCATGGTTCGATGCGGTCTTCACGGTTCGACATGCTCCACATTTGATGAGATGGTGTGTTATTAATTGGGCGCATGTACTACTTCATGCTTTGGTGACACTACGTAGCCTATTTTGTAGTGGCCTTGGCGAAAATGCAGAAATAAAACACCAGAAATACAAACAGTAATTCTAAGTCTCCCCGAATCCTGGGTGTCTCGGTAGCGTAGCGGTCTATTCCGTTGCCTACCAACATGGGGATTGTCTGTTCGAATGCCCGTGTTGCCTCCAGCTTGGTCGGGCGTCCCCAGAGACACCATTGGCCGTGTCTGCGGGTAGGGAGCCGAATGTAGGTATGTGTCCCGGTTGCTGCACTAGCGCCTCCTGTGGTCAGTCTGTGTGCCTGTTCGGGGGAGAGGGGGACCTGGGGGGAATAGCGTGATCCTCCCACATGCTACGTCCCCCTGGTGAAACTCCTGACTGTCAGGTGAAAAGAAGCGGCTGGTGACTCCACATGTATGGGAGGAGGCATGTGGTAGTCTGCAGCCCTCCTGGATCAGCAGAGGGGTGGAGCAGAGGCCGGGAACGCGCTGCGCTAGCTAAATAGATGTTCTGCATAAAGAGAAAAAAGGCAAATGAAGGCGAAAACCTTAAGCTACAACTTGAGGAGCACCACCGTCCTACAGATCAGCTGTTTGGGGGCATTATGGATTTAGCTTGACGTTGGATACAAACCGGAACAAACAAGTGGACAGAAGGGAGACAGTGTGCAGCCATGTTACACAGGCAGCAGCACGACGACCATGTTGGCCCGTTTATGCTGGCACCATCCTTGATGTCATTAATCTCAGGCTTAGGCAGCAATGTATCGTAGCGAATTCAGGGCAGCCCGGGAACCGCCGCAGCCAGGACGCGAACCAACCACGGGCGACTACGTTAAGCAGTCGACTAAAGGGTCCGACCCGTTAGCCAAGGGCTAGTGAGTCTATTTATCCGTGGACGTTACACTACTCCTGTTGCTTTGAACCCACCATTGCCCACTGACTGAGACAGAGCAACATCAGTCAGGAAAGCATCAGGACAGTTCAGGGCCAAGGACATGCAGCCACCTGCAGTGGTGGAGGAAGATTCTGGATTTAAACGCACGACTAGAATATTGGAGCCCCGCTACACTTCACCATTAAGGCACCACATCGCATGCAAAATCGTTTCCGACCTGTAGGATGAAACACGGCACAGAACTCTGAAGGAGGTAAGTGAAGCGCACCACGTGGCTCTGACCACCGCCTGGTGGCGCTGCAGAGCCATGGAGAGTTATGTGACTGTGTCGGCTCTTGGTATTACTTCCGTTATGTGATGTTCATTTCTACCTTGGCTCCTGAATGATGTTTCGTGGTTCTATTAAAGCAGTTGTGTTACACAACAAGAGAAGATGGCACACACTTCTGTTGCAACTTGTGCACTCGCATTGTGTTTGGATACGTGCCCGGATCAAGCCACGACGTTGGCCGGACTCTTCACCAAATGAATAATAGAGAAGTGCAACGATGTTCAGTCTCGTGCTGACCAGGGCGTCCACTGTATCGCGTGGAACTGAACTCGTGAGACGTATCGAACCGTGACCTCTGTGACTCGTCCCCCCCCTACGAGACACGCACCACTGCAGATCCGCGGCGGCAAAAATCCTCTTTCTAGTTCAAGTCCCTTGTGTTTGTGACTCAGTTTGGACACATGAAGTGTGACTTGGTGTTAAAGTCACATCAAACACAAGGTGACACAACCAACATCAAACACACGGTGACACAAGTCACATCAAACACACGGTGACACAAGTCACATCAAACACAAGGTGGCATAAGTCACATCAAACACACGGTGACACAAGTCACATCAAACACAAGGTGACACAACCAACATCAAACACACGGTGACACAAGTCACATCAAACACACGGTGACACAAGTCACATCAAACACATGGTGACACAAGTCACATCAAACACAAGGTGACACAAGTCACATCAAACACACGGTGACACAAGTCACATCAAACACACGGTGACACAAGTCACATCAAACACACGGTGACACAAGTCACATCAAACACACGGTGACACAAGTCACATCAAACACATGGTGACAAGTCACAGCAAACACATGGTGACACAGGTCACATCGAACACATGGTGACACAGGTCACATCGAACATGGTGACAAGTCACATCAAACACATGGTGACAAGTCACATCAAACACATGGTGACAAAAGTCACATCAAACACATGGTGACACAGGTCACATCGAACATGGTGACAAGTCACATCAAACACATGGTGACACAGGTCACATCAAACACATGGTGACAAAAGTCACATCAAACACATGGTGACACAGGTCACATCGAACATGGTGACACAAGTCACATCAAACACATGGTGACACAGGTCACATCAAACACAAGGTGACACAAGTCACATCAAACACATGGTGACAAAAGTCACATCAAACACATGGTGACACAGGTCACATCGAACATGGTGACACAAGTCACATCAAACACATGGTGACACAGGTCACATCAAACACATGGTGACAAAAGTCACATCAAACACATGGTGACACAGGTCACATCGAACATGGTGACAAGTCACATCAAACACATGGTGACAAAAGTCACATTAAACACATGGTGACACAGGTCACATCGAACATGGTGACAAGTCACATCAAACATATGGTGACACAGGTCACATCGAACATGGTGACACAAGTCACATCAAACACATGGTGACACAGGTCACATCAAACACATGGTGACACAGGTCACATCAAACACATGGTGACACAGGTCACATCGAACATGGTGACAAAAGTCACATCAAACACATGGTGACACAGGTCACATCAAACACATGGTGACACAGGTCACATCGAACATGGTGACAAGTCACATCAAACACATGGTGACACAGGTCACATCGAACATGGTGACAAGTCACATCAAACACATGGTGACACAGGTCACATCGAACATGGTGACACAAGTCACATCAAACACATGGTGACACGTCACATCAAACACATGGTGACACAGGTCACATCAAACATGCTGACAAGTCACATCAAACACATGGTGACAAAAGTCACATTAAACACATGGTGACACAGGTCACATCAAACACATGGTGACACAGGTCACATCAAACACATGGTGACACAGGTCACATCGAACATGGTGACAAGTCACATCAAACACATGGTGACACAGGTCACATCGAACATGGTGACAAGTCACATCAAACACATGGTGACACAGGTCACATCGAACATGGTGACACAAGTCACATCAAACACATGGTGACACGTCACATCAAACACATGGTGACACAGGTCACATCAAACATGCTGACAAGTCACATCAAACACATGGTGACAAAAGTCACATTAAACACATGGTGACACAGGTCACATCAAACACATGGTGACACAGGTCACATCAAACACATGGTGACATGTCACATCAAACACAAGGTGACAAGTCACACTTTATCCTCCAATGTAACACAGCATATTTTCACACGACACCACAGCTAAGAAACACACACACACACACACACACACACACACACACACACACACACACACACACACACACACACACACACACACGCACAGGTGGCAGACTGATGGTCCTGGGCAGCTTGTCAGTTGTCATCTCTATGTTTCTCTTGAGTGACAGCTCATTAAATCTCCTAACAGTTAGTGGATGAGTTCAACTGTAAGACAGTTAATGTACAGTTCCTGTAGTCACCATCCATGTCTGTCTGTCTGTCTGTCTGTCTGTCCGTCTGTCCGTCTGTCCATCTGTCCATCTGTCTGTCTTTCCGTCTGTCTGTCTGTCCGTCTGTCCGTCTGTCCGTCTGTCCGTCTGTCCGTCTGTCCGTCTGTCTGTCCGTCTGTCCGTCTGTCCGTCTGTCTGTCTGTCTGTCTGTCTGTCTGTCCGTCTGTCTGTCTGTCTGTCTGTCTGTCTGTCTGTCCGTCTGTCCGTCTGTCCATCTGTCTGTCTGTCTGTCTGTCTGTCTGTCTGTCTGTCTGTCTGTCCGTCTGTCTGTCTGTCTGTAGGTGAACGTCGTCTGCATCCAGACTCTGTGTTGTTAGACATTTATCATGTGAACCCTCACTGTGAGTGGATCCTGAAACCAAGAGACATCTAACACACACACACACACACACACACACACACACACACACACACACACACACACACACACACACAGCAGGACTGTCAGAGTGACGAACAGACAGTGAAGAAGAAGAAGAAGAAGAAGAGAAGAAGAAGAGAAGAAGGAGAGGATGGTTCTACAAGAAGTATTTTCTTCCTTTGTTTGGTTAGACTCACAGGGTGGGAACCTTGTGTTACTCTTCTGCTTTCTAAAGAAGATGGACCATTTTAATGAGCCTTCTCCATCACCCATCATTGTTCCCACAGACTACGTCAGTCATGTGACCCTGTATCCAAAATGGCCTTTACATCACAGGACGAGCCATCTGCTGCCGCCACGTGTAGGAAGGACTAGCAGGTTGGACACTTGGCCATCATCTAGCTCCTGCTGCTTCCTGTTTTGTTACCAACAACACACCATCTAGCTCCTGCTGCTTCCTGTTTTGTTACCAACAACACACCATCTAGCTCCTGCTGCTTCCTGTTTTGTTAGCAACAACACACCATCTAGCTCCTGCTGCTTCCTGTTTTGTTACCAACAACACACCATCTAGCTCCTGCTGCTTCCTGTTTTGTTACCAACAACACACCATCTAGCTCCTGCTGCTTCCTGTTTTGTTACCAACAACACACCATCTAGCTCCTGCTGCTTCCTGTTTTGTTAGCAACAACACACCATCTAGCTCCTGCTGCTTCCTGTTTTGTTACCAACAACACACCATCTAGCTCCTGCTGCTTCCTGTTTTGTTAGCAACAACACACCATCTAGCTCCTGCTGCTTCCTGTTTTGTTACCAACAACACACCATGTAGCTCCTGCTGCTTCCTGTTTTGTTAGCAACAACACACCATCTAGCTCCTGCTGCTTCCTGTTTTGTTACCAACAACACACCATGTAGCTCCTACTGCTTCCTGTTTTGTTACCAACAACACACCATCTAGCTCCTGCTGCTTCCTGTTTTGTTACCAACAACACACCATCTAGCTCCTGCTGCTTCCTGTTTTGTTACCAACAACACACCATCTAGCTCCTGCTGCTTCCTGTTTTGTTACCACCAACACACCATGTAGCTCCTACTGCTTCCTGTTTTGTTACCAACAACACACCATCTAGCTCCTGCTGCTTCCTGTTTTGTTACCACCAACACACCATCTAGCTCCTACTGCTTCCTGTTTTGTTACCACCAACACACCACCTAGCTCCTGCTGCTTCCTGTTTTGTTACCAACAACACACCATCTAGCTCCTACTGCTTCCTGTTTTGTTACCAACAACACACCATCTAGCTCCTACTGCTTCCTGTTTTGTTACCACCAACACACCACCTAGCTCCTGCTGCTTCCTGTTTTGTTACCAACAACACACCATGTAGCTCCTGCTGCTTCCTGTTTTGTTACCAAAAACACGTCATCTAGCTCCTGCTGCTTCCTGTTTTGTTACCACCAACACACCATGTAGCTCCTACTGCTTCCTGTTTTGTTACCAACAACACACCATCTAGCTCCTGCTGCTTCCTGTTTTGTTACCACCAACACACCATCTAGCTCCTACTGCTTCCTGTTTTGTTACCAACAACACACCATCTAGCTCCTGCTGCTTCCTGTTTTGTTACCAACAACACACCATCTAGCTCCTACTGCTTCCTGTTTTGTTACCAACAACACACCATCTAGCTCCTGCTGCTTCCTGTTTTGTTACCAACAACACACCATGTAGCTCCTGCTGCTTCCTGTTTTGTTACCAAAAACACGTCATCTAGCTCCTGCTGCTTCCTGTTTTGTTACCACCAACACACCATGTAGCTCCTACTGCTTCCTGTTTTGTTACCAACAACACACCATCTAGCTCCTGCTGCTTCCTGTTTTGTTACCACCAACACACCATCTAGCTCCTACTGCTTCCTGTTTTGTTACCAACAACACACCATCTAGCTCCTGCTGCTTCCTGTTTTGTTACCAACAACACACCATCTAGCTCCTGCTGCTTCCTGTTTTGTTACCACCAACACGTCATCTAGCTCCTGCTGCTTCCTGTTTTGTTACCACCAACACACCATCTAGCTCCTGCTGCTTCCTGTTTTGTTACCACCAACACACCATGTAGCTCCTACTGCTTCCTGTTTTGTTACCAACAACACACCACCTAGCTCCTGCTGCTTCCTGTTTTGTTACCACCAACACACCATCTAGCTCCTACTGCTTCCTGTTTTGTTACCACCAACAAGTCATCTAGCTCCTACTGCTTCCTGTTTTGTTACCACCAACACGTCATCTAGCTCCTACTGCTTCCTGTTTTGTTACCAACAACACACCATCTAGCTCCTGCTGCTTCCTGTTTTGTTACCAACAACAAGTCATCTAGCTCCTGCTGCTTCCTGTTTTGTTACCACCAACACGTCATCTAGCTCCTGCTGCTTCCTGTTTTGTTACCAACAACAAGTCATCTAGCTCCTGCTGCTTCCTGTTTTGTTACCACCAACAAGTCATCTAGCTCCTGCTGCTTCCTGTTTTGTTACCACCAACACGTCATCTAGCTCCTGCTGCTTCCTGTTTTGTTACCACCAACACGTCATCTAGCTCCTGCTGCTTCCTGTTTTGTTACCAACAACACATCATCTAGCTCCTGCTGCTTCCTGTTTTGTTACCGCCAACACGTCATCTAGCTCCTGCTGCTTCCTGTTTTGTTACCAACAACACACCATCTAGCTCCTACTGCTTCCTGTTTTGTTACCAACAACACACCATCTAGCTCCTGCTGCTTCCTGTTTTGTTACCGCCAACAAGTCATCTACACCTCACATCATCTAGCTCCTGCTGCTTCCTGTTTTGTTACCACCAACACGTCATCTACACCTCACATCATCTAGCTCCTGCTGCTTCCTGTTTTGTTACCACCAACACGTCATCTAGCTCCTACTGCTTCCTGTTTTGTTACCAACAACACACCATCTAGCTCCTGCTGCTTCCTGTTTTGTTACCGCCAACAAGTCATCTAGCTCCTACTGCTTCCTGTTTTGTTACCAACAACACACCATCTAGCTCCTGCTGCTTCCTGTTTTGTTACCAACAACACACCATGTAGCTCCTACTGCTTCCTGTTTTGTTACCAACAACACACCATCTAGCTCCTGCTGCTTCCTGTTTTGTTACCAACAACACACCATGTAGCTCCTACTGCTTCCTGTTTTGTTACCAACAACACACCATCTAGCTCCTGCTGCTTCCTGTTTTGTTACCAACAACACACCATCTAGCTCCTGCTGCTTCCTGTTTTGTTACCACCAACACACCATCTAGCTCCTGCTGCTTCCTGTTTTGTTACCACCAACACACCATGTAGCTCCTACTGCTTCCTGTTTTGTTACCAACAACACACCACCTAGCTCCTGCTGCTTCCTGTTTTGTTACCACCAACACACCATCTAGCTCCTACTGCTTCCTGTTTTGTTACCACCAACAAGTCATCTAGCTCCTACTGCTTCCTGTTTTGTTACCACCAACACGTCATCTAGCTCCTACTGCTTCCTGTTTTGTTACCAACAACACACCATCTAGCTCCTGCTGCTTCCTGTTTTGTTACCAACAACAAGTCATCTAGCTCCTGCTGCTTCCTGTTTTGTTACCACCAACACGTCATCTAGCTCCTGCTGCTTCCTGTTTTGTTACCAACAACAAGTCATCTAGCTCCTGCTGCTTCCTGTTTTGTTACCACCAACAAGTCATCTAGCTCCTGCTGCTTCCTGTTTTGTTACCACCAACACGTCATCTAGCTCCTGCTGCTTCCTGTTTTGTTACCACCAACACGTCATCTAGCTCTTGCTGCTTCCTGTTTTGTTACCAACAACACATCATCTAGCTCCTGCTGCTTCCTGTTTTGTTACCGCCAACACGTCATCTAGCTCCTGCTGCTTCCTGTTTTGTTACCAACAACACACCATCTAGCTCCTACTGCTTCCTGTTTTGTTACCAACAACACACCATCTAGCTCCTGCTGCTTCCTGTTTTGTTACCGCCAACAAGTCATCTACACCTCACATCATCTAGCTCCTGCTGCTTCCTGTTTTGTTACCACCAACACGTCATCTAGCTCCTACTGCTTCCTGTTTTGTTACCACCAACACGTCATCTACACCTCACATCATCTAGCTCCTGCTGCTTCCTGTTTTGTTACCACCAACACGTCATCTAGCTCCTACTGCTTCCTGTTTTGTTACCAACAACACACCATCTAGCTCCTGCTGCTTCCTGTTTTGTTACCGCCAACAAGTCATCTAGCTCCTACTGCTTCCTGTTTTGTTACCAACAACACACCATCTAGCTCCTGCTGCTTCCTGTTTTGTTACCAACAACACACCATGTAGCTCCTACTGCTTCCTGTTTTGTTACCAACAACACACCATCTAGCTCCTGCTGCTTCCTGTTTTGTTACCAACAACACACCATGTAGCTCCTACTGCTTCCTGTTTTGTTACCAACAACACACCATCTAGCTCCTGCTGCTTCCTGTTTTGTTACCAACAACACACCATCTAGCTCCTGCTGCTTCCTGTTTTGTTACCAACAACACACCATCTAGCTCCTGCTGCTTCCTGTTTTGTTACCACCAACACACCATGTAGCTCCTACTGCTTCCTGTTTTGTTACCAACAACACACCATCTAGCTCCTAATGCTTCCTGTTTTGTTACCACCAACACACCATCTAGCTCCTACTGCTTCCTGTTTTGTTACCACCAACACACCATCTAGCTCCTACTGCTTCCTGTTTTGTTACCAACAACACACCATCTAGCTCCTGCTGCTTCCTGTTTTGTTACCAACAACACACCATGTAGCTCCTGCTGCTTCCTGTTTTGTTACCAAAAACACGTCATCTAGCTCCTGCTGCTTCCTGTTTTGTTACCACCAACACACCATGTAGCTCCTACTGCTTCCTGTTTTGTTACCAACAACACACCATCTAGCTCCTGCTGCTTCCTGTTTTGTTACCACCAACACACCATCTAGCTCCTACTGCTTCCTGTTTTGTTACCAACAACACACCATCTAGCTCCTGCTGCTTCCTGTTTTGTTACCAACAACACACCATCTAGCTCCTGCTGCTTCCTGTTTTGTTACCACCAACACGTCATCTAGCTCCTGCTGCTTCCTGTTTTGTTACCACCAACACACCATCTAGCTCCTGCTGCTTCCTGTTTTGTTACCACCAACACACCATGTAGCTCCTACTGCTTCCTGTTTTGTTACCAACAACACACCACCTAGCTCCTGCTGCTTCCTGTTTTGTTACCACCAACACACCATCTAGCTCCTACTGCTTCCTGTTTTGTTACCACCAACAAGTCATCTAGCTCCTACTGCTTCCTGTTTTGTTACCACCAACACGTCATCTAGCTCCTACTGCTTCCTGTTTTGTTACCAACAACACACCATCTAGCTCCTACTGCTTCCTGTTTTGTTACCACCAACAAGTCATCTAGCTCCTGCTGCTTCCTGTTTTGTTACCACCAACACGTCATCTAGCTCCTGCTGCTTCCTGTTTTGTTACCACCAACACGTCATCTAGCTCCTGCTGCTTCCTGTTTTGTTACCAACAACACATCATCTAGCTCCTGCTGCTTCCTGTTTTGTTACCGCCAACACGTCATCTAGCTCCTGCTGCTTCCTGTTTTGTTACCAACAACACACCATCTAGCTCCTACTGCTTCCTGTTTTGTTACCAACAACACACCATCTAGCTCCTGCTGCTTCCTGTTTTGTTACCGCCAACAAGTCATCTAGCTCCTACTGCTTCCTGTTTTGTTACCAACAACACATCATCTAGCTCCTACTGCTTCCTGTTTTGTTACCAACAACACATCATCTAGCTCCTACTCCTTCCTGTTTTGTTACCAACAACACATCATCTAGCTCCTACTGCTTCCTGTTTTGTTACCAACAACACATCATCTAGCTCCTACTGCTTCCTGTTTTGTTACCACCAACAAGTCATCTACACCTCACATCATCTAGCTCCTGCTGCTTCCTGTTTTGTTACCACCAACATGTCATCTACACCTCACATCATCTAGCTCCTGCTGCTTCCTGTTTTGTTACCACCAACACGTCATCTAGCTCCTACTGCTTCCTGTTTTGTTACCAACAACACGTCATCTAGCTCCTACTGCTTCCTGTTTTGTTACCACCAACAAGTCATCTAGCTCCTACTGCTTCCTGTTTTGTTACCACCAACACGTCATCTAGCTCCTACTGCTTCCTGTTTTGTTACCAACAACACATCATCTAGCTCCTACTCCTTCCTGTTTTGTTACCAACAACACATCATCTAGCTCCTACTGCTTCCTGTTTTGTTACCAACAACACATCATCTAGCTCCTACTGCTTCCTGTTTTGTTACCACCAACAAGTCATCTACACCTCACATCATCTAGCTCCTGCTGCTTCCTGTTTTGTTACCACCAACACGTCATCTACACCTCACATCATCTAGCTCCTGCTGCTTCCTGTTTTGTTACCACCAACAAGTCATCTACACCTCACATCATCTAGCTCCTGCTGCTTCCTGTTTTGTTACCACCAACAAGTCATCTAGCTCCTACTGCTTCCTGTTTTGTTACCAACAACACACCATCTAGCTCCTGCTGCTTCCTGTTTTGTTACCAACAACACACCATCTAGCTCCTACTGCTTCCTGTTTTGTTACCAACAACACACCATCTAGCTCCTACTGCTTCCTGTTTTGCTACCACCAACACGTCATCTAGCTCCTACTGCTTCCTGTTTTGTTACCACCAACACGTCATCTAGCTCCTGCTGCTTCCTGTTTTGTTACCACCAACAAGTCATCTAGCTCCTACTGCTTCCTGTTTTGTTACCACCAACACGTCATCTAGCTCCTACTGCTTCCTGTTTTGTTACCACCAACACGTCATCTAGCTCCTACTGCTTCCTGTTTTGTTACCACCAACAAGTCATCTAGCTCCTACTGCTTCCTGTTTTGTTACCACCAACAAGTCATCTAGCTCCTGCTGCTTCCTGTTTTGTTACCGCCAACAAGTCATCTACACCTCACATGATCTAGCTCCTACTGCTTCCTGTTTTGTTACCACCAACAAGTCATCTAGCTCCTGCTGTTTCCTGTTTTGTTACCAACAACAAGTCATCTAGCTCCTGCTGCTTCCTGTTTTGTTACCACCAACAAGTCATCTAGCTCCTACTGCTTCCTGTTTTGTTACCACCAACACACCATGTAGCTCCTACTGCTTCCTGTTTTGTTACCACCAACACGTCATCTAGCTCCTACTGCTTCCTGTTTTGTTACCAACAACACACCATCTAGCTCCTACTGCTTCCTGTTTTGTTACCACCAACAAGTCATCTAGCTCCTGCTGCTTCCTGTTTTGTTACCAACAACACATCATCTAGCTCCTACTGCTTCCTGTTTTGTTACCACCAACAAGTCATCTAGCTCCTGCTGCTTCCTGTTTTGTTACCACCAACACGTCATCTACACCTCACATCATCTAGCTCCTGCTGCTTCCTGTTTTGTTACCACCAACAAGTCATCTAGTTCCTGCTGTTTCCTGTTTTGTTACCACCAACACGTCATCTACACCTCACATCATCTAGCTCCTGCTGCTTCCTGTTTTGTTACCACCAACACATCATCTAGCTCCTGCTGCTTCCTTTTTTGTTACCACCAACACGTCATCTACACCTAACATCATCTAGCTCCTACTGCTTCCTGTTTTGTTACCACCAACAAGTCATCCAGCTCCTGCTACTTCCTGTTTTGTTACCAACAACACATCATCTAGCTCCAACTGCTTCCTGTTTTGTTACCACCAACAAGCCATCTAGCTCCTGCTGCTTCCTGTTTTGTTACCACCAACACGTCATCTACACCTCACATCATCTAGCTCCTACTGCTTCCTGTTTTGTTACCAACAACAAGTCATCTACACCTCACATCATCTAGCTCCTACTGCTTCCTGTTTTGTTACCACAAACAAGTCATCTAGCTCCTGCTGCTTCCTGTTTTGTTACCACCAACAAGTCATCTAGCTCCTGCTGCTTCCTGTTTTGTTACCACCAACACGTCATCTACACCTCACATCACCTAGCTCCTGCTGCTTCCTGTTTTGTTACCACCAACACGTCATCTACACCTAACATCATCTAGCTCCTGCTGCTTCCTGTTTTGTTACCACCAACAAGTCATCTAGCTCCTGCTGTTTCCTGTTTTGTTACCACCAACACGTCATCTACACCTCACATCATCTAGCTCCTGCTGCTTCCTGTTTTGTTACCACCAACAAGTCATCTAGCTCCTACTGCTTCCTGTTGTTACCAACAACACACCATCTAGCTCCTACTGCTTCCTGTTGTTACCAACAACACACCATCTAGCTCCTGCTGCTTCCTGTTTTGTTACCACAAACACGTCATCTACACCTCACATCATCTAGCTCCTACTGCTTCCTGTTTTGTTACCAACAACACGTCATCTACACCTCACATCATCTAGCTCCTACTGCTTCCTGTTTTGTTACCAACAACACGTCATCTATGCCTCACATCATCTAGCTCCTACTGCTTCATGTTTTGTTAGCACCAACAAGTCATCTAGCTCCTGCTGCTTCCTGTTTTGTTACCACCAACAAGTCATCTAGCTCCTGCTGCTTCCTGTTTTGTTACCACCAACAAGTCATCTAGCTCCTACTGCTTCCTGTTTTGTTACCACCAACACGTCATCTACACCTCACATCATCTAGCTCCTGCTGCTTCCTGTTTTGTTACCACCAACAAGTCATCTAGCTCCTACTGCTTCCTGTTTTGTTACCAACAACACACCATCTAGCTCCTGCTGCTTCCTGTTTTGTTACCAACAACACACCATCTAGCTCCTACTGCTTCCTGTTTTGTTACCAACAACACACCATCTAGCTCCTACTGCTTCCTGTTTTGTTACCACCAACACGTCATCTAGCTCCTACTGCTTCCTGTTTTGTTACCACCAACACGTCATCTAGCTCCTGCTGCTTCCTGTTTTGTTACCACCAACACGTCATCTAGCTCCTACTGCTTCCTGTTTTGTTACCACCAACACGTCATCTAGCTCCTACTGCTTCCTGTTTTGTTACCACCAACAAGTCATCTAGCTCCTACTGCTTCCTGTTTTGTTACCACCAACACGTCATCTAGCTCCTACTGCTTCCTGTTTTGTTACCACCAACACGTCATCTAGCTCCTACTGCTTCCTGTTTTGTTACCACCAACAAGTCATCTAGCTCCTACTGCTTCCTGTTTTGTTACCACCAACAAGTCATCTAGCTCCTACTGCTTCCTGTTTTGTTACCACCAACAAGTCATCTAGCTCCTACTGCTTCCTGTTTTGTTACCACCAACAAGTCATCTAGCTCCTGCTGCTTCCTGTTTTGTTACCGCCAACAAGTCATCTACACCTCACATGATCTAGCTCCTACTGCTTCCTGTTTTGTTACCACCAACAAGTCATCTAGCTCCTGCTGTTTCCTGTTTTGTTACCAACAACAAGTCATCTAGCTCCTGCTGCTTCCTGTTTTGTTACCACCAACAAGTCATCTAGCTCCTACTGCTTCCTGTTTTGTTACCACCAACACACCATGTAGCTCCTACTGCTTCCTGTTTTGTTACCACCAACACGTCATCTAGCTCCTACTGCTTCCTGTTTTGTTACCAACAACACACCATCTAGCTCCTACTGCTTCCTGTTTTGTTACCAACAACACATCATCTAGCTCCTACTGCTTCCTGTTTTGTTACCACCAACAAGTCATCTAGCTCCTGCTGCTTCCTGTTTTGTTACCACCAACAAGTCATCTAGTTCCTGCTGTTTCCTGTTTTGTTACCACCAACACGTCATCTACACCTCACATCATCTAGCTCCTGCTGCTTCCTGATTTGTTACCACCAACACATCATCTAGCTCCTACTGCTTCCTGTTTTGTTACCAACGACACACCATCTAGCTCCTGCTGCTTCCTTTTTTGTTACCACCAACACGTCATCTACACCTAACATCATCTAGCTCCTACTGCTTCCTGTTTTGTTACCACCAACAAGTCATCCAGCTCCTACTACTTCCTGTTTTGTTACCAACAACACATCATCTAGCTCCTACTGCTTCATGTTTTGTTACCACCAACAAGTCATCTAGCTCCTGCTGCTTCCTGTTTTGTTACCACCAACAAGTCATCTAGCTCCTGCTGCTTCCTGTTTTGTTACCACCAACACGTCATCTAAAACCTCACATCATCTAGCTCCTACTGCTTCCAGTTTTGTTACCACCAACAAGTCATCTAGCTCCTGCTGCTTCCTGTTTTGTTACCACCAACAAGTCATCTAGCTCCTACTGCTTCCTGTTTTGTTACCACCAACACGTCATCTACACCTCACATCATCTAGCTCCTACTGCTTCCTGTTTTGTTACCACAAACAAGTGATCTAGCTCCTGCTGCTTCCTGTTTTGTTACCACCAACAAGTCATCTAGCTCCTGCTGCTTCCTGTTTTGTTACCACCAACACGTCATCTACACCTCACATCATCTAGCTCCTGCTGCTTCCTGTTTTGTTACCACCAACAAGTCATCTAGCTCCTGCTGTTTCCTGTTTTGTTACCACCAACACGTCATCTACACCTCACATCATCTAGCTCCTGCTGCTTCCTGTTTTGTTACAACCAACAAGTCATCTAGCTCCTACTGCTTCCTGTTGTTACCAACAACACACCATCTAGCTCCTGCTGCTTCCTGTTTTGTTACCACAAACACGTCATCTACACCTCACATCATCTAGCTCCTACTGCTTCCTGTTTTGTTACCAACAACACGTCATCTATGCCTCACATCATCTAAGTCCTACTGCTTCATGTTTTGTTAGCACCAACAAGTCATCTAGCTCCTGCTGCTTCCTGTTTTGTTACCACCAACAAGTCATCTAGCTCCTGCTGCTTCCTGTTTTGTTACCACCAACACGTCATCTACACTTCACATCATCTAGCTCCTGCTTCCTGTTTTGTTACCACCAACAAGTCATCTAGCTCCTGCTGCTTCCTGTTTTGTTACCACCAACAAGTCATCTAGCTCCTACTGCTTCCTGTTTTGTTACCACCAACACGTCATCTACACCTCACATCATCTAGCTCCTGCTGCTTCCTGTTTTGTTACCACCAACAAGTCATCTAGCTCCTGCTGCTTCCGGTTTTGTTACCACCAACAAGTCATCTAGCTCCTGCTGCTTCCTGTTTTGTTACCACCAACACGTCATCTACACGTCACATCATCTAGCTCCTGCTGCTTCCTGTTTTGTTACCACCAACAAGTCATCTAGCTCCTGCTGTTTCCTGTTTTGTTACCACCAACACGTCATCTACACCTAACATCATCTAGCTCCTGCTGCTTCCTGTTTTGTTACCACCAACAAGTCATCTAGCTCCTACTGCTTCCTGTTGTTACCAACAACACATCATCTAGCTCCTGCTGCTTCCTGTTTTGTTACCACAAACACGTCATCTACACCTCACATCATCTAGCTCCTACTGCTTCCTGTTTTGTTACCACCAACAAGTCATCTAGCTCATACCGCTTCCTGTTTTGTTACCAACAACACGTCATCTATGCCTCACATCATCTAGCTCCTGCTTCCTGTTTTGTTACCACCAAGTCATCTAGCTCCTGCTGTTTCCTGTTTTGTTACCAACAACACACCATCTAGCTCCTACTGCTTCCTGTTTTGTTACCACCAACACGTCATCTAGCTCCTACTGCTTCCTGTTTTGTTACCACCAACACGTCATCTAGCTCCTACTGCTTCCTGTTTTGTTACCAACAACACGTCATCTACACCTCACATAATCTAGCTCCTGCTGCTTCCTGTTTTGTTACCAACAACAAGTCATCTAGCTCCTACTGCTTCCTTTTTTGTTACCACCAACAAGTCATCTAGCTCCTACTGCTTCCTGTTTTGTTACCACAAACACGTCATCTACACCTCACATCATCTAGCTCCTACTGCTTCCTGTTTTGTTACCAACAAGACGTCATCTATGCCTCACATCATCTAGCTGCTACTGCTTCCTGTTTTGTTACCACCAACAAGTCATCTAGCTCCTGCTGCTTCCTGTTTTGTTACCACCAACAAGTCATCTAGCTCCTGCTGCTTCCTGTTTTGTTACCACCAACACGTCATCTACACCTCACATCATCTAGCTCCTACTGCTTCCTGTTTTGTTACCAACAACACGTCATCTAGCTCCTGCTGCTTCCTGTTTTGTTACCACCAACAAGTCATCTAGCTCCTGCTGCTTCCTGTTTTGTTACCACCAACACGTCATCTACACCTCACATCATCTAGCTCCTACTGCTTCCTGTTTTGTTACCACCAACAACTCATCTAGCTCCTACTGCTTCCTGTTTTGTTACCAACAACACGTCATCTATGCCTCACATCATCTAGCTCCTACTGCTTCCTGTTTTGTTACCACCAGCAAGTCATCTAGCTCCTGCTGTTTCCTGTTTTGTTACCAACAACACACCATCTAGCTCCTACTGCTTCCTGTTTTGTTACCACCAACACGTCATCTAGCTCCTACTGCTTCCTGTTTTGTTACCACCAACACGTCATCTAGCTCCTACTGCTTCCTGTTTTGTTACCACCAACACGTCATCTAGCTCCTGCTGCTTCCTGTTTTGTTACCAACAACACGTCATCTAGCTCCTGCTGCTTCCTGTTTTGTTACCAACAACACACCATCTAGCTCCTACTGCTTCCTGTTTTGTTACCACCAACGCATCATCTAGCTCCTGCTGCTTCCTGTTTTGTTACCAACAACACACCATCTAGCTGCTACTGCTTCCTGTTTTGTTACCACCAACGCATCATCTAGCTCCTACTGCTTCCTGTTTTGTTACCACCAACACGTCATCTACACCTCACATCATCTACCTCCTACTGCTTCCTGTTTTGTTACCACCAACAAGTCATCTAGCTCCTACCGCTTCCTGTTTTGTTACCACCAACAAGTCATCTAGCTCCTACTGCTTCCTGTTTTGTTACCACCAACAAGTCATCTAGCTCCTGCTGCTTCCTGTTTTGTTACCATCAACACGTCATCTACACCTCACATCATCTAGCTCCTACTGCTTCCTGTTTTGTTACCACCAACAAGTCATCTAGCTCCTACTGCTTCCTGTTTTGTTACCACCAACACGTCATCTACACCTCACATCATCTAGCTCCTGCTGTTTCCTGTTTTGTTACCACCAACACGTCATCTAGCTCCTGCTGTTTCCTGTTTTGTTACCACCAACACGTCATCTAGCTCCTACTGCTTCCTGTTTTGTTACCACCAACACGTCATCTAGCTCCTACTGCTTCCTGTTTTGTTACCACCAACACGTCGTCTAGCTCCTGCTGCTTCCTGTTTTGTTACCAACAACACACCATCTAGCTCCTGCTGCTTCCTGTTTTGTTACCAACAACACACCATCTAGCTCCTGCTGCTTCCTGTTTTGTTACCAACAACACACCATCTAGCTCCTACTGCTTCCTCTTTTGTTGCCACCAACACATCATCTAGCTCCTACTGCTTCCTGTTTTATTACCACCAACAAGTCATCTAGCTCCTGTTGCTTCCTGTTTTGTTACCACCAACACGTCATCTACACCTCACATCATCTAGCTACTACTGCTTCCTGTTTTGTTACCACCAACAAGTCATCTAGCTCCTGCTGTTTCCTGTTTTGTTACCACCAACAAGTCATCTACACCTCACATCATCTAGCTCCTGCTGTTTCCTGTTTTGTTACCACCAACAAGTCATCTAGCTCCTACTGCTTCCTGTTTTGTTACCACCAACACGTCATCTAGCTCCTGCTGTTTCCTGTTTTGTTACCACCAACAAGTCATCTAGCTGCTACTGCTTCCTGTTTTGTTACCAACAACACATCATCTAGCTCCTACTGCTTCCTGTTTTGTTACCACCAACAAGTCATCTAGCTCCTGCTGCTTCCTGTTTTGTTACCACCAACACGTCATCTACACCTCACATAATCTAGCTCCTGCTGCTTCCTGTTTTGTTACCACCAACAAGTCATCTAGCTCCTACTGCTTCCTGTTTTGTTACCACCAACACGTCATCTAGCTCCTGCTGCTTCCTGTTTTGTTACCACCAACACGTCATCTACACCTCACATCATCTAGCTCCTACTGCTTCCTGTTTTGTTACCAACAACAAGTCATCTAGCTCCTACCGCTTCCTGTTTTGTTACCACCAACAAGTCATCTAGCTCCTACTGCTTCCTGTTTTGTTACCACCAACAAGTCATCTAGCTCCTGCTGCTTCCTGTTTTGTTACCATCAACACGTCATCTACACCTCACATCATCTAGCTCCTACTGCTTCCTGTTTTGTTACCACCAACAAGTCATCTAGCTCCTACTGCTTCCTGTTTTGTTACCACCAACACGTCATCTACACCTCACATCATCTAGCTCCTGCTGTTTCCTGTTTTGTTACCACCAACACGTCATCTAGCTCCTGCTGTTTCCTGTTTTGTTACCACCAACACGTCATCTAGCTCCTACTGCTTCCTGTTTTGTTACCACCAACACGTCATCTAGCTCCTACTGCTTCCTGTTTTGTTACCACCAACACGTCGTCTAGCTCCTGCTGCTTCCTGTTTTGTTACCAACAACACACCATCTAGCTCCTGCTGCTTCCTGTTTTGTTACCAACAACACACCATCTAGCTCCTACTGCTTCCTCTTTTGTTGCCACCAACACATCATCTAGCTCCTGCTGCTTCCTGTTTTGTTACCAACAACACGTCATCTACACCTCACATCATCTAGCTCCTACTGCTTCCTGTTTTATTACCACCAACAAGTCATCTAGCTCCTGTTGCTTCCTGTTTTGTTACCACCAACACGTCATCTACACCTCACATCATCTAGCTACTACTGCTTCCTGTTTTGTTACCACCAACAAGTCATCTAGCTCCTGCTGTTTCCTGTTTTGTTACCACCAACAAGTCATCTACACCTCACATCATCTAGCTCCTGCTGTTTCCTGTTTTGTTACCACCAACAAGTCATCTAGCTCCTACTGCTTCCTGTTTTGTTACCACCAACACGTCATCTAGCTCCTGCTGTTTCCTGTTTTGTTACCACCAACAAGTCATCTAGCTGCTACTGCTTCCTGTTTTGTTACCAACAACACATCATCTAGCTCCTACTGCTTCCTGTTTTGTTACCACCAACAAGTCATCTAGCTCCTGCTGCTTCCTGTTTTGTTACCACCAACACGTCATCTACACCTCACATCATCTAGCTCCTGCTGCTTCCTGTTTTGTTACCACCAACAAGTCATCTAGCTCCTACTGCTTCCTGTTTTGTTACCAACAACACATCATCTAGCTCCTGCTGCTTCCTGTTTTGTTACCACCAACACGTCATCTACACCTCACATCATCTAGCTCCTACTGCTTCCTGTTTTGTTACCAACAACACGTCATCTAGCTCCTGCTGCTTCCTGTTTTGTTACCACCAACAAGTCATCTAGCTCCTGCTGCTTCCTGTTTTGTTACCACCAACAAGTCATCTAGCTCCTACTGCTTCCAGTTTTGTTACCACCAACAAGTCATCTAGCTCCTACTGCTTCCTGTTTTGTTACCACCAACACGTCATCTAGCTCCTACTGCTTCCAGTTTTGTTACCACCAACAAGTCATCTAGCTCCTACTGCTTCCTGTTTTGTTACCACCAACAAGTCATCTAGCTCCTGTTGCTTCCTGTTTTGTTACCACCAACAAGTCATCTACCTCCTACTGCTTCCTGTTTTGTTATCAACAACACACCATCTAGCTCCTACTGCTTCCTGTTTTGTTACCACCAACACATCATCTAGCTCCTGCTGTTTCCCGTTTTGTTATCAACAACACACCATCTAGCTCCTACTGCTTCCTGTTTTGTTACCACCAACACATCATCTAGCTCCTGCTGCTTCCCGTTTTGTTATCAACAACACACCATCTAGCTCCTACTGCTTCCCGTTTTGTTATCAACAACACACCATCTAGCTCCTGCTGCTTCCTGTTTTGTTACCACCAACACGTCATCTACACCTCACATCATCTAGCTCCTGCTGTTTCCTGTTTTGTTACCACCAACACGTCATCTACACCTCACATCATCTAGCTCCTGCTGCTTCCTGTTTTGTTACCACCAACAAGTCATCTAGCTCCTACTGCTTCCTGTTTTGTTACCAACAACACACCATCTAGCTCCTACTGCTTCCTGTTTTGTTACCAACAACACACCATCTAGCTCCTGCTGCTTCCTGTTTTGTTACCACCAACACGTCATCTAGCTCCTGCCATTTCCTGTTTTGTTACCACCAACACGTCATCTACACCTCACATCATCTAGCTCCTACTGCTTCCTGTTTTGTTACCACCAACAAGTCATCTAGCTCCTGCTACTTCCTGTTTTGTTACCAACAACACACCATCTAGCTCCTGCTGTTTCCTGTTTTGTTACCAACAACACACCATCTAGCTCCTACTGCTTCCTGTTTTGTTACCACCAACACGTCATCTAGCTCCTACTGCTTCCTGTTTTGTTACCACCAACACGTCATCTACACCTCACATCATCTAGCTCCTACTGCTTCCTGTTTTGTTACCACCAACAAGTCATCTAGCTCCTGCTGCTTCCTGTTTTGTTACCAACAACACACCATCTAGCTCCTACTGCTTCCTGTTTTGTTACCACCAACACATCATCTAGCTCCTGCTGCTTCCTGTTTTGTTACCAACAACACACCATCTAGCTCCTACTGCTTCCTGTTTTGTGACCACCAACAAGTCATCTAGCTCCTACTGCTTCCTGTTTTGTTACCAACAACAAGTCATCTAGCTCCTACTGCTTCCTGTTTTGTTACCAACAACACACCATCTAGCTCCTACTACTTCCTGTTTTGTTACCACCAACAAGTCATCTAGCTCCTGCTGCTTCCTGTTTTGTTACCACCAACACGTCATCTACGCCTCACATCATCTAGCTCCTGCTTCCTGTTTTGTTACCACCAACACGTCATCTACACCTCACATAATCTAGCTCCTACTGCTTCCTGCTTTGTTACCACCAACACGTCATCTACACCTCACATCATCTAGCTCCTACTGCTTCCTGTTTTGTTACCACCACCGAGTCATCTAGCTCCTGCTGTTTCCTGTTTTGTTACCACCAACAAGTCATCTAGCTCCTGCTGCTTCCTGTTTTGTTACCACCAACACGTCATCTAGCTCCTACTGCTTCCTGTTTTGTTACCACCAACACGTCATCTAGCTCCGACTGCTTCCTGTTTTGTTACCACCAACACGTCATCTAGCTCCTACTTCTTCCTGTTTTGTTACCAACAACACACCATGTAGCTCCTGCTGTTTCCTGTTTTGTTACCACCAACAAGTCATCTAGCTCCTGCCGTTTCCTGTTTTGTTACCACCAACAAGTCATCTAGCTCCTACTGCTTCCTGTTTTGTTACCACCAACAAGTCATCTAGCTCCTACTGCTTCCTGTTTTGTTACCACCAACACGTCCTCTAGCTCCTGCTGTTTCCTGTTTTGTTACCACCAACAAGTCATCTAGCTCCTACTGCTTCCTGTTTTGTTACCAACAACACATCATCTAGCTCCTACTGCTTCCTGTTTTGTTACCACCAACAAGTCATCTAGCTCCTGCTGCTTCCTGTTTTGTTACCACCAACACGTCATCTACACCTCACATCATCTAGCTCCTGCTGCTTCCTGTTTTGTTACCAACAAAACGTCATCTAGCTCCTACTGCTTCCTGTTTTGTTACCAACAACACGTCATCTAGCTCCTGCTGCTTCCTGTTTTGTTACCACCAGCAAGTCATCTAGCTCCTGCTGCTTCCTGTTTTGTTACCACCAACAAGTTATCTAGCTCCTACTGCTTCCTGTTTTGTTACCAACAATACACCATCTAGCTCCTGCTGCTTCCTGTTTTGTTACCACCAACAAGTCATCTAGCTCCTGCTGTTTCCTGTTTTGTTACCACCAACACGTCATCTACACCTCACACCATCTAGCTCCTGCTGCTTCCTGTTTTGTTACCACCAACAAGTCATCTAGCTCCTACTGCTTCCTGTTTTGTTACCAACAACACACCATCTAGCTCCTGCTGCTTCCTGTTTTGTTACCAACAACACGTCATCTACACCTCACATCATCTAGCTCCTACTGCTTCCTGTTTTGTTACCACCAACAAGTCATCTAGCTCCTACTGCTTCCTGTTTTGTTACCACCAACACGTCATCTAGCTTCTGCTGCTTCCTGTTTTGTTACCACCAACATGTCATCTACACCTCACATCATCTAGCTCCTACTGCTTCCTATTTTGTTACCACCAACATGTTATCTACACCTCACATCATCTAGCTCCTACTGCTTCCTGTTTTGTTACCACCAACATGTTATCTACACCTCACATCATCTAGCTCCTACTGCTTCCTGTTTTGTTACCACCAACATGTTATCCACACCTCACATCATCTAGCTCCTACTGCTTCCTGTTTTGTTACCACCAACAAGTCATCTAGCTCCTGCTGTTTCCTGTTTTGTTACCACCAAGACGTCATTCACACCGCAAAGTAATCTGGAATTTACCTTGATGAGACAAACCATCAAACCAGAGTAGTGAGCCAAGCTTTGGATGGATCATCAGGGGGAGGAACGTGAAGACGAGTTTGGGCGTTTTCTAGACTGGGTCACTGGACTTCAATCAGAGAATGAGTCAAACATTTGGCCTTTTGGGTTGAATCTCCGGTACATCCAGTAACTGAGTCCTCAATCTCCAATTCATGCGCTGAATTCAATATTCTGTTGGAGGCTGCAGCAGCCCCATCAACGTTTTAACAGACAGGATTTTCATGGATACTTCACTGACATAACATGTAGCAATACTCTGTAAGGTTTATCATAAGTAATGGTGTTATTTGTAAAGTTTATCATATGTTAAGATGTTATTTGTAGTTTATCATATGTTAAGATGTTATTTGTAAAGTTTATCATATGTTAAGATGTTATTTGTAGTTTATCATATGTTAAGATGTTATTTGTAAAGGTTATCATATATTAAGATGTTATTTGTAGTTTATCATATGTTAAGATGTTATTTGTAAAGTTTATCATATGTTAAGATGTTATTTGTAGTTTATCATATGTTAAGATGTTATTTGTAAAGTTTATCATATGTTAAGATGTTATTTGTAGTTTATCATATGTTAAGATGTTATTTGTAAATGTTATCATATATTAAGATGTTATTTGTAGTTTATCATATGTTAAGATGTTATTTGTAAAGTTTATCATATGTTAAGATGTTATTTGTAGTTTATCATATGTTAAGATGTTATTTGTAGTTTATCATATGTTAAGATGTTATTTGTAAAGTTTATCATATGTTAAGATGTTATTTGTAGTTTATCATATGTTAAGATGTTATTTGTAGTTTATCATATGTTAAGATGTTATTTGTAAAGTTTATCATATGTTAAGATGTTATTTGTAAAGTTTATCATATGTTAAGATGTTATTTGTAAAGTTTATCATATGTTAAGATGTTATTTGTAAAGTTATCATATGCTAACATGTTATTTGTAGTTTATCATATGCTAACATGTTATTTGTAAAGGTTATCATATGTTAAGATGTTATTTGTAAAGTTTATCATATGTTAACATGTTATGTGTAAAGTTTATCATATGTTAACATGTTATTTGTAAAGTTTATTATATGTTAAGATGTTATGTGTAAAGTTTATCATATGCTAACATGTTATTTGTAGTTTATCATATGCTAACATGTTATTTGTAAAGGTTATCATATGTTAACATGTTATTTGTAAAGTTTATTATATGTTAAGATGTTATGTGTTAAGTTTATCATATGCTAATATGTTATTTGAAAAGTTTATCATATGCTAAGATGTTACTTGTAAAGTTTATCATATACTAAGAGGTTATGTGTAAAGTTTATCATATGCTAAGATGTTATGTGTAGTTTATCATATGCTAACACATATTTGTAAAAGTTATCATATTTTAAGATGTTACTTGTAAAGTTTATCATATGCTAACATGTTATTTGTAGTTTATCATATGCTAACATGTTATTTGTAAAAGTTATCATATTTTAAGATGTTATTTGTAAAGTTTATCATATGCTAACATGTTACTTGTAAAGTTTATCATATGCTAAGATGTTACTTGTAAAGTTTATCATATGCTAAGATGTTACTTGTAAAGTTTATCATATAATAATATGTTACTTGTTAGGTTTGTCATATACTAACATGTTACTTGTAAAGTTTATCATATGCTAAGATGTTACTTGTAAAGTTTATCATATGCTAACATGTTATTTGTAAAGTTTATCATATGCTAAGATGTTACTTGTAAAGTTTGTCATATGCTAAGATGTTACTTGTAAAGTTTATCATATACTAAGATGTTATGTGTAAAGTTTATCATATGCTAAGAGATTACTTGTAAAGTTTATCATATGCTAACATGTTATTTGTAGTTTATCATATGCTAACATGTTATTTGTAAAAGTTATCATATTTTAAGATGTTATTTGTAAAGATTATCATATGCTAACATGTTATTTGTAAAGTTTATCATATGCTAAGATGTTACTTGTAAAGTTTATCATATGCTAAGATGTTATGTGTAAAGTTTATCATATGCTAAGATGTTACTTGTAATGTTTATCATATGCTAATATGTTACTTGTAAAGTTTGTCATATACTAACATGTTATTTGCACTTTGAGCATTTTGGAAACTGATCAAACATCATGATAGCAGCCCTGAATGTTAAAACACTGTTTTCTCATGAGTTTTGTTTTTGTTAATTTTCCCCCCTCATACTGTCTCTGCTGGAAACAGGAACAGTTGAAATACGTTTTTGGAGACAACATATTTACAGGCCATGATTACTACTACGTATGACAGTTAAAAGAAAGCTTTGGCATATTCACTGAAAATGTTGTGTGAACTGTTTGCCTCTTCAGTTCTTCAGATAGTTGGTTTGGTGCTCAGCCACATTTGTCCTGGTTTCTGCTATTTGATTCAGTCGAGATTCTGAGTTTTCACGTCAAGTCATTCAGCATGTTTTATTCACTACATATGGTTCAGTATTTACTATCTGACACTTGACTTGTATCAAATTCAATGATTCATTCAAACAAGATGAGTTGTTGTTGGTTTTGTCCACCAGGATGGAAAACCAGAGCAGAGATAAAAGCATGTGTGCAGCTACACAAATGAAACCTGAATAAAGACGACCCAAAGACGGAGGAGCTAATAAACATTATTACAAATGAAAGTTGAAACATTTGATTTCAAACTGATTCATTCAGTTGCTCGGTTTCAGGTGTTTTGGGCTGGACCTCAGCAGCTGGGGGCTAGCCGTACACATGCAGGTGGACCTCCACAGCGGGTCTAGCCCTACACATGCAGGTGGACCTCAGCAGCTGGGGGCCAGCCCTACACATGCAGGTGGACCTCAGCAGCTGGGGGCCAGCCCTACACATGTAGGTGGACCTCAGCAGCTGGGGGCCAGCCCTACACATGTAGGTGGACCTCAGCAGCTGGGGGCCAGCCCTACACATGCAGGTGGACCTCAGCAGCTGGGGGCCAGCCCTACACATGCAGGTGGACCTCAGCAGCGGGGCCAGCCCTACACATGCAGGTGGACCTCAGCAGCTGGGGGCCAGCCCTACACATGCAGGTGGACCTCAGCAGCTGGGGGCCAGCCCTACACATGCAGGTGGACCTCAGCAGCTGGGGGCCAGCCCTACACATGCAGGTGGACCTCAGCAGCTGGGGGCCAGCCCTACACATGTAGGTGGACCTCAGCAGCTGGGGGCCAGCCCTACACATGCAGGTGGACCTCAGCAGCTGGGGGCCAGCCCTACACATGCAGGTGGACCTCAGCAGCGGGGCCAGCCCTACACATGCAGGTGGACCTCAGCAGCTGGGGGCCAGCCCTACACATGCAGGTGGACCTCAGCAGCTGGGGGCCAGCCCTACACATGCAGGTGGACCTCAGCAGCTGGGGGCCAGCCCTACACATGCAGGTGGACCTCAGCAGCTGGGGGCCAGCCCTACACATGCAGGTGGACCTCAGCAGCTGGGGGCCAGCCCTACACATGCAGGTGGACCTCAGCAGCTGGGGGCCAGCCCTACACATGTAGGTGGACCTCAGCAGCTGGGGGCCAGCCCTACACATGTAGGTGGACCTCAGCAGCTGGGGGCCAGCCCTACACATGTAGGTGGACCTCAGCAGCGGGGGGCCAGCCCTACACATGTAGGTGGACCTCAGCAGCTGGGGGCCAGCCCTACACATGCAGGTGGACCTCAGCAGCTGGGGGCCAGCCCTACACATGCAGGTGGACCTCAGCAGCTGGGGGCCAGCCCTACACATGCAGGTGGACCTCAGCAGCGGGGGGCCAGCCCTACACATGCAGGTGGACCTCAGCAGCTGGGGGCCAGCCCTACACATGCAGGTGGACCTCAGCAGCTGGGGGCCAGCCCTACACATGTAGGTGGACCTCAGCAGCTGGGGGCCAGCCCTACACATGTAGGTGGACCTCAGCAGCTGGGGGCCAGCCCTACACATGCAGGTGGACCTCAGCAGCTGGGGGCCAGCCCTACACATGTAGGTGGACCTCAGCAGCGGGGCCAGCCCTACACATGTAGGTGTCTGGGGCTGAGTGTTGGAGTTTCACCAGTGGCCATCGCTCTTTCAAAATGAATCAGTGTGAAAAGTTTTCTATGATGTCATCAGGTGTTCATGGAACCATTGTCAAAACAACCACTTTTTAAACGTAGTCGCGCAAATACAGTCGTGTAATAAATGTAGTTGTGGCCCAGCCATGTACCAGGGTTTAAGCTAGTCTTGTTTATTTAACATCACATATAAATTCCAGTCTCCTGCATTACAGCTAACAGTTAATTTTTGAAATGAGGCTCTTCATGAGAGGGGCCACTGCTCTGTTCTGAGCCGTTGATATGAACCTGAACTTTGACCTTCACTGTTCTCAAACGGGTTGTGACCACAGTCAACCAGCCTACCTGTCGAGCTGAACAAACATGTTTTCAGGTAAGTCCTCTACTTTCGGCTGCTCCCGTTAGGGGGCGCCACAGTGGATCATCCGTCTCCATCTCTTCCTGTCCTCTGCATCTTCCTCTGTCACACCAGCCACCTGCATGTCCTCCCTCACCACCTCCATAAACCTCCTCTTTGTCCTTCCTCTTCTCCTCTTCCCTGGCAGCTCCATATTCAGCATCCTTCTCCCAGTATACCCAGCATCTCTCCTCCACACGTCCAAACCATCTCCATCTTGTCTCTCTTGCTTTGTCTCCAAACCGTCCAACCTGAGCTGTCCCTCTAATATACTCCTTCCTAATCCTGTCCTTCTTCATCACTCCCAGTGAAAATCTCATCATCTTCACCTCTGCCACCTCCACCTCCAGCTCCACCTCCTGTCTTTTCATCAGTGCCACTGTCTCCAGACCATACAACATAGCTGGTCTCACTACCTTCTGGTAAACCTTCCCTTTAACTCTTGCTGGTACCCTTCTGTCACACATCACTCCTGACACTCTTCTCCACCCACTCCACCAGTGGCGGCTGCTGACCAAAGTTTTTGGTGACCCAACCAACCCAACCAACCCCCTCCCCCCTATTATAATTTCCAAACATCCCTCGCTGGTTTCAGATGAACAGCCAGAACATCATCATAGCGGGACAGCACTTCCGCCGTGTCGCTGTACTTTCCTTTACTGGACGTTTCGCTCTCATCACGCCACCTTAATGCTGCTCCTGATGACCCAATAATGACACCGAATCAATCAAGCTGAGCAGAACGGCAGGGTTTTTCCAGACCGCGTCGTTACGCTTCGCCCACTGGGGCCGCTCGCCTTCACCAATTAGAGTATCGAGCCTCCCATTTCCCAACAGGCTTGGCTGCTCTGAGCTGCTCTGAGCTGCTGCTTTGATTCGTCATGAGGCTCAACAGATCTGTCCACACTTCATAGATCCTCACCTGGGTCCGCGGCCGCGGTGGTGGTGGTGTGGCGGTCTAAGCATCGGCTTTGTGTCGATGCAGTTGCCCACCGGGGACCGGGGTTCGCGCCCAGGTCTCGTCAGATCCGACTATGGCCGGACTCCATGAAGCAGCACTAATTGGCAACGCTGACGTCGGAGGGGGCGGAGTCGGCTTGTGTTCGTCACACGAATGCGTCTCTGGGTGTGTCGGAAAAAGCAGGGTAGAGGCTAGTTCCCATCGCTGCAGAGAACGGTCAACTGAGCATGCGCAAGTACTCGTTGCCTCCGTTGTTTGGGTAGATTAGTGTTAGGGGTAGGGCGGGGTTAGGGTTAAAGTTAGCCAATCAGACGCAGAGTAGGGGCGGGTCTTCCTAGAATCCTGGCGCCTGGATGCCACGCAGGGCGTGTGGAGGCATGGTCGAGGCATTTCGCGCATGCTCAGTTGACCGTTCTCTACTCCGTTTCCGTTCTCTGCATCGACGGGAACCAGCCTGGACCGAAAAGGCAGTGGTTCGGCCTGGAGGAGGCGACTCCTTCCAGACCGCCGGCCGGAGAGACGCCGTTGGCGAACACGTGCAGTACGAGGGTGGGTGTTTGAACTGAAATAGGGAGCGATTGGCCACTAAATTGGGGGGAAAAGGGAAAAATCAGAATTAATTTTTTTTAAAAAGTCGTATATCAAATCCATGTCTTGCAACCGTTGAAGAACACAGTGCAGCAGCGCACTTACACGTCAGGCAAGGCCAGCAGCAGTACAAGCGGTTTGCTAGCCCACTGCTCGTTAGCCCCCCTCCAGCCCGCCGCCCCTACAACACCGAGGAAATCCCGACTTACCGAACCCAGTCTCTGCACCGCACTGATGGGGCCTTTGGTCTCTCCTGTGCCCAAACGCCTACTTTTTCCTCATAGGAGACATTGTGGAAAGGTTCCCGTAGGATCCGGTCCACCATGTTTGCATCCATCATAATTCTTATTTGCAAAAAACCCAGTAGCTAGCTAGCTAGCTAGGCTAGTTAGAACAACTAACGTTAGCCTACAGTGCAGAGCTACGACACGAGGTCAAGAGCAACAATGCAAATATAAAGATGAACAAAGGTCTGGACAGATTAAAGCTGCAGTTGGGAACTTTGGAGAAAAGAACGAGAGAGCCATTTTGAGAGATTCTGAACACAAACACCAACACCCCCTTCTCTCCTGCTCCTTCTCCAGCCCCTCCCTTCCTCAGGTAGCCCCTCCCTTCCTCAGGTAGCCCCCCCCTTCACATGGTAGCCCCTCCCTTCCTCAGGTAGCCCCTCCCCCAAACCAAATTCGGGCTCGTTCGTACGAGTTCATTGTGACCGTCGGTGGTAACAGAGAGATAACAAGCTAACGCTACAGAAAACAGAAAGGAGCTCCAGTATGTCTGAATCCAAGGTGAGAAAACTGTATTTACATATTTCTCTCAGACATACCATGCCATCTCACTGTCATTGTCACTTTGAGGTTGCACAAAATTTGACCATTTCTTGTATAATTTCCTCCAACTTGACACAACCACAGCGACACGGCGACGTATGTTGAGCCTCTCCGCTGCTAGCATGACACTCTTGCAGGCTCCCTTCAGCTAAAGGAAGGAGTAGATCATGGCATTTACACTGCTGTAATAATTACTATTTTAAAAATCATAACGCCAACACACTGCAAAGGAAACCGCGCTGCCAGTTACCATCCACATGTTGTTTATGGACTAAGTTATATTTTTCCCCGCCTGTAAACTGTGATAGCTTCCTCGCCTGGCTAATTTACGTTATGCAAAGTGACGACGCTGTGTTGGTCTACTCGTTTACTTCTATTCACCTGGCCTTGTGGAGACAGGTATATAATCTGAGTTTCTGTTCACCTGGCCTTGTGGAGACAGGTATATAATCTGAGTTTCTATTCACCTGGCCTTGTGGAGACAGGTATGTAATCTGAGTTTCTATTCTCCTGGCCTTGTGGAGACAGGTATATAATCTGAGTTTCTATTCACCTGGCCTTGTGGAGACAGGTATATAATCTGAGTTTCTATTCACCTGGCCTTGTGGAGACAGGTATATAATCTGAGTTTCTATTCTCCTGGCCTTGTGGAGACAGGTATATAATCTGAGTTTCTATTCTCCTGGCCTTGTGGAGACAGGTATATAATCTGAGTTTCTATTCACCTGGCCTTGTGGAGACAGGTATGTAATCTGAGTTTCTATTCACCTGGCCTTGTGGAGACAGGTATATAATCTGAGTTTCTATTCACCTGGCCTTGTGGAGACAGGTATGTAATCTGAGTTTCTATTCACCTGGCCTTGTGGAGACAGGTATATAATCTGAGTTTCTATTCACCTGGCCTTGTGGAGACAGGTATATAATCTGAGTTTCTATTCACCTGGCCTTGTGGAGACAGGTATATAATCTGAGTTTCTATTCACCTGGCCTTGTGGAGACAGGTATATAATCTTAGCTTTATTTGGTGCTTTTATTTAGCCAAGTTTTAGTCGTTGAGGAAACTAGCTAACGTTAGTACACAATCATAATCAACGCACGCAGACAAATATATACGTTAGGCTACATATGAAGAATATAATATAGTAAAATAACTCCACCAGTTACCTGTCCAGAAGAAAGGTAGCAAGCTCTGCGTCCGACTTCAGACTTCTGAAATCCCGAAGTGCTTGCCATCTTTCAAAAGCCACACCGAGGTTTTCTCGGGTTTTAGTCCTTACTCGGTCCACCTCCTTGGATGCCTGCTTTTGTGCCAGTGTCTTAGGTATTTTTCCTTTCCTTTCTTTCTTTTTTGTTTTTGTGCTTGAACATGCAGTTGTTGGCAACAGAGGAATTGGAAATTTACTAGGAGTCAATTCCAACACTGCCTGAGCTTTGCTGTCCGCCATTGTTATGGATTTCTCGTGAACGCTCAGGAAACTCAGACAGCAACATGATTGACAAGAAGTAGGGACAGCCCCTCAACCTATCAGGGCGGAGAGGCCAGAGAGAGGCCCTGATTGGTCAAAGCTTACGGGAGCGGTAGCATTTTCAGATTCCAGAATACAGAGGCAGGGCATAACACTGAGATCCCGATTTATTCTCAGGCCACTTATATTACTGATAGCTGAAAGGGTATTATGGCATTTTTACCAAAAAAAAGTTACCAACTGTAGCTTTAATTAATTATTATAATATTTACAATATATATACAAGAACCACCAAAAACTACTATAGTAATCACTAATTATCTTAGGTTAATCTTTTTCTTAGCTTTGTTATCTTATCTCTCACCACGCTTCGAATACCAAAAGGTAATTGACAATTGACAGCAATGCCAGTGTCCCCCTCTCTGAAGGCATCTGACAGCATGGCTGAGAATGTAAGGCTCAACAGGGTTGGGGCAAGGACACAGCCTTGCTTTACTCCATTAGAGACAGGGAACGGCTCAGATGCAACTCCGCTGTCTTGGACTCTGGCTAGCATGCCATCATGTAGCTGTCGTATGATGGTGATGAACTTTTTTCAACATCCGTATTTTGCCATGATTCTCCAAAGGCCGTCTCTGCAGACAATATCAAAGGCCTTGGTCAGATCGACAAAAGTGGAGTACAGGTCAACATTTTGTTCCTGGCCTTTTTCTTGAAGCTGGCGGGCAGCAAACACCATGTCTACGGTGCTGCGTTCTTTCTGGAATCCACACTGACTCTCAGGTAGAAGTCCTCTCTCGAGGTGTGTGCTGAGGTCATTTAATAAAACTCTTGCAAGCATTTGGCCTGCAATGGACAGCAAGGAAATTCCCCGGTGGTTATCAAATGATTGGCGATTTCCCTTGTGCTTATAGAGGTGGATAATGGAAGCATCTTTAATGTCCTGAGGTACTGTTTCAGTTTGCCATATGAGATGAAATAACTGCTGAAGTTTCTTAGCAATCGCAGGCCCTCCTTCTTTATACATTTCAGCTGGGATGGAGTCAATTGCATTGTTGTCAATTACTGTTTTGATGGCTCTCTCTTCAACCTTCAGCGGCTTAAAGCAAAAACCTTAGTTAAAACAGCAACCATCAACAATCTTCTGTTTGCTGATGACTGCGTCCTCAACGCTACATCCGAAGCCAACATGCAACATAGTATCAATAAGTTCTCAGAGGCTTGCAACAACTTCAGCCTCACCATCAACATAAAAAAGACTAAAGTACTACATCAGCCAGCTCCAGGCAAGTCATACAATTTACTCAATGGGCATCAATTAAATGTGGCTGACAAATTCACTTACCTGAGCAGTTCTCTCTCCAGATATGTCACCAATGATGAAGAGATGACCGCACGACTTGCTAAAGCAAGTACTGCTTTTGGCAGACTCCACAGGAATGTGTGGAACAGGAGAGGCATCACCCAGGAGACAAAAATTAAAGTGTATCGGGCCATAGTTCTCACTACGCTGCTTTACGGCTGTGAAGCATAGACGGTTTACAAACGCCATGCAAAAACACTAAACCACTTTCCCACCACATGCCTCAGAAAACTTCTTGGCATAAAGTGGTATGACAAGATCCCTGACACAGAGGTCCTCACTGACTCAGGACTGCCGAGTTTACACACCATCCTCATGCAATCCCAGCTTCGTTGGGTGGGCCACGTAGTTCGCATGCTAGACCACCGGCTTCCAAAGAAACGGTTATATGGTGAACTCAAGCAAGGCAAACGCTCCCATGGTGGTCAAAACAAGCGTTTCAAAGACACCTTGAAGGTTTCCTTGAAGGCCTTCACCATCAACTACGACACATGGGAACAGAAAGCTCTGAACAGAGGAGAGTGGCGGGCAGCTGTCCGAAATGGTGCAAACACGTGAGGCCGCCAGGACTGCTGCAGCAGAGAGCCGCAGGCAGGCCAGGAAAGACCGTGCCAGCAACCCTCCAGCTACTGCCGCTATCCCAGGCAGCAACCCTCCAGCTACTGCCACTATCCCAGGCAGCAACCCTCCAGCTACTGCCACTATCCCAGGCAGCAACCCTCCAGCTACTGCCACTATCCCAGCCAGCAACCCTCCAGCTACTGCCACTATCCCAGGCAGCAACCCTCCAGCTACTGCCACTATCCCAGGCAGCAACCCTCCAGCTACTGCCACTATCCCAGGCAGCAACCCTCCAGCTACTGCCACTATCCCAGGCAGCAACCCTCCAGCTACTGCCACTATCCCAGGCAGCAACCCGCCAGCTACTGCCGCTATCCCAGGCAGCAACCCTCCAGCTACTGCCACTATCTCAGGCAGCAACCCTCCAGCTACTGCCGCTATCCCAGGCAGCAACCCTCCAGCTACTGCCACTATCCCAGGCAGCAACCCTCCAGCTACTGCCACTATCCCAGGCAGCAACCCTCCAGCTACTGCCACTATCCCAGGCAGCAACCCTCCAGCTACTGCCACTATCCCAGGCCCACACTGCCAAAGAACATTCAGGCACAGATCGGACTAACCAGCCATCTTCACACCCCCAGGATGACTTCTCCCCCTACAGGATGACTAGATGGTCCTTGTCACTGCGACGGATGAACAACAACCAAAAGGTATGATGAAGATTGGAGAACGGCTGAACTGGTATTCTCTGATTGGTTAGACAGGTGTCAATCATTTTCAGGTCGAGGAAAGACTGGGTGAAGCACTGTTTCACTGTGTGGGCAATAAAAAGCGTCATAAACCATACCTGTCCAATCAACAACATGTAAGGTACTACGTCAACTTAAATTCACTTACATTGGGTTAGTGAAACAGAAGACTCCCCTGTGTCACCTGAGGAGGGCGCTGTGTTGCACAATACCCACGACAATTTTTTTTAACAGTGACACTTTTTTTGTTTGATTCACAGAGGAAATAGTCATTCTAATGAAATGTTGCCATCTAAAAAAGACATTTTGTGTGATGTGTTATGTTTTTTGTTTATTTTTTGGTGAAGCACTGCTTCACCTGTTGTCTTACAGAAACCTCGTCTGCACTCCACCCTGCCTGCACTCTCTTCTGCACTCCCCATTACTTTGGATAGTCGAGCCCAAGTATTTAAACTCATACACCTTCGTCACCTCCACTCCTTGCATCCTCACCATTCCACTGTCCTCCCTCTCATTCACGCATAGGTATTCCATCTTGCTCCTACTGACTTTCATTCCTCTTCTCTCCAGTGCATACCTCCACCTCTCCAGGCTCTCCTCCACCTGCACCCTACTCTCACTACAGATCACAATGTCATCCGCGAACATCATCGTCCACGGAGACTCCTGCCTGATCTTGTCTGTCAACCTGTCCATCACCATTGCAAACAAGAAAGGGCTCAGAGCCGATCCTTGATGTAATCCCACCTCCACCTTGAACCCATCTGTCATTCCAACCACACACCTCATCACTGTCACACCTCCCTCATACATATCCTGCACCACTCCTACATACTTCTCTGCCACTCCCGACTTCCTCATACAATACCACACCTCCTCTCTCAGCACCCTGTCATATGCTTTCTCTAAATCTACAAAGACACAATGTAACTCCTTCTGGCCTCCTCTATACTTCTCCATCAACATTCTCAAAGCAAACATCACATCTGTGGTGCTCTTTCCTGGCATGAAACCATACTGCTGCTCGCTGATCATCAACTCTCCTCCTCTTAACCTAACTTCTATTACTCTTTCCCATATCTTCATGCTGTGGCTGATCAACTTTATACCTCTGTAGTTGTTACAGTTCTGCACATCACCCTTGTTCTTGAAAATCAGTACCAGTATGCTTCTTCTCCACTCCTCAGGCATCCTCTCACTTTCCAGGATTGTGTTAAACAATCTAGTTAGAAACCCCACTGCCATCTCTCCTAAACACCTCCATGCCCCCACAGGTATGTCATTGTTGAAACCAGTATGTAGAATATATGTCAGTGTTTCCAGTGCTATTAAAACTCCTCCTACATTAGATTTGGTCACTGTTTAACCAATGAAACCAGTCTGTTTTTGTTTGATATGAACCAGTTAAACTATAAGCTGTCTGTTGTCCACACAAATGAAGAAGCAGGAGCTGCATCGGAGATTGTCATCCATGGGTCATATGGCGGGTCTGTGCACGCTTGCAGGTGTTCTTTCCAACCCAACACACCACTGGCTGATCAACACCTCCCATCAGGTAGTGAGGACTCGTTAGTGAAATCAGCTGATGTGGAGCTCTAAAAAAAATCCAAATTATTCTACAAAAAGTCTTGTTTATTTTAGTTGGCTTCTCTTTTAGCACGGTTTGCCATGAATGTGATTGATGTTTTTTCACTGATTGGTTATCCATCTAACTTAGGGTTGACGCCTTTATATGAGCGACTTGCCCAAATGAGATCATCACAGAGAAGATGAGACATGTAGGAGACAATCTGCTCCAGAGTGTGATGAAGGGTTTTAATGCAGTGTGTTTAAATCCTTTCACACACACCTTGTCAGGGATTATCTCGCTGATACCACAGTCACCTACCAACAAAGCATTCACTTATTTTGTGTTGATGTTTTGACTCAGAATTATAAGGTTACAATGCAAAAGTTAGCAGTGAAGCTAAAGCTTTGAATGTTTACTGGGCTAGCTGCTAACTTGGTGTTGCTATGGTTCCAACATATGAATTTAGAAAAATGATTAAACCTGAGCTGAACTATGTGTGCATCATACAGTTCTACTGCACATCCTCCAGCCAGCCGAGACTAATGCACCTCCTCCAGCCAGCCGAGACTAATGCACCTCCTCCAGCCAGTCAGAGACTAATGCACATCCTCCAGCCAGTCAGAGACTAATGCACCTCCTCCAGCCAGTCAGAGACTAATGCACCTCCTCCAGCCAGTCAGAGACTAATGCACATCTTCCAGCCAGTCAGAGACTAATGCACATCCTCCAGCCAGTCAGAGACTAATGCACATCTTCCAGCCAGCCGAGACTAATGCACCTCCTCCAGCCAGTCAGAGACTAATGCACCTCCTCCAGCCAGTCAGAGACTAATGCACATCTTCCAGCCAGTCAGAGACTAATGCACATCTTCCAGCCAGTCAGAGACTAATGCACATCTTCCAGCCAGCCGAGACTAATGCACCTCCTCCAGCCAGTCAGAGACTAATGCACATCCTCCAGCCAGTCAGAGACTAATGCACCTCCTCCAGCCAGTCAGAGACTAATGCACCTCCTCCAGCCAGTCAGAGACTAATGCACATCTTCCAGCCAGTCAGAGACTAATGCACATCCTCCAGCCAGTCAGAGACTAATGCACATCTTCCAGCCAGCCGAGACTAATGCACCTCCTCCAGCCAGTCAGAGACTAATGCACCTCCTCCAGCCAGTCAGAGACTAATGCACATCTTCCAGCCAGTCAGAGACTAATGCACATCTTCCAGCCAGTCAGAGACTAATGCACATCTTCCAGCCAGTCAGAGACTAATGCACCTCCTCCAGCCAGTCAGAGACTAATGCACCTCCTCCAGCCAGTCAGAGACTAATGCACATCTTCCAGCCAGCCGAGACTAATGCACCTCCTCCAGCCAGTCAGAGACTAATGCACATCTTCCAGCCAGTCAGAAACTAATGCACATCTTCCAGCCAGCCGAGACTAATGCACCTCCTCCAGCCAGTCAGAGACTAATGCACCTCCTCCAGCCAGTCAGAGACTAATGCACATCTTCCAGCCAGTCAGAGACTAATGCACATCCTCCAGCCAGTCAGAGACTAATGCACATCTTCCAGCCAGCCGAGACTAATGCACCTCCTCCAGCCAGTCAGAGACTAATGCACCTCCTCCAGCCAGTCAGAGACTAATGCACATCTTCCAGCCAGTCAGAGACTAATGCACATCTTCCAGCCAGTCAGAGACTAATGCACATCTTCCAGCCAGTCAGAGACTAATGCACCTCCTCCAGCCAGTCAGAGACTAATGCACCTCCTCCAGCCAGTCAGAGACTAATGCACATCTTCCAGCCAGCCGAGACTAATGCACCTCCTCCAGCCAGTCAGAGACTAATGCACATCTTCCAGCCAGTCAGAAACTAATGCACATCTTCCAGCCAGCCGAGACTAATGCACCTCCTCCAGCCAGTCAGAGACTAATGCACATCCTCCAGCCAGTCAGAGACTAATGCACATCTTCCAGCCAGCCGAGACTAATGCACATCCTCCAGCCAGTCAGAGACTAATGCACATCCTCCAGCCAGTCAGAGACTAATGCACCTCCTCCAGCCAGTCAGAGACTAATGCACATCTTCCAGCCAGCCGAGACTAATGCACCTCCTCCAGCCAGTAAGAGACTAATGCACCCCCTTCAGCCAGCCAGAGACTAATGCACCTCCTCCAGCCAGTCAGACTAATGCACATCCTCCAGCCAGTCAGAGACTAATGCACATCCTCCAGCCGAGACTAATGCACCTCCTCCAGCCAGTA